>NW_022997219.1:0-1827 GCF_900245975.1 Drosophila guanche | reverse complement strand
GAAAGGGAGGCAAAGAGACAGGCAGAGGCACAGGAAGAGAGATAGCAGGCAGAGAGAGAGGCAAAGAGACAGACAGAGAGACAGGAAGAGAGACAGGAGGCAGAGAGACAGGCAGAGAGTCAGGCGCAGAGGCAGACAGAGACACAGGAAGAGAGACAGGAGGCAGAGGGACAGGCAGAGAGACAGGAGGCAGAGAAACAGGCACAGATTCAGGCGCAGAGACAGACAGAGACACAGGAAGAGAGACGTCAGGTAGAGGGACAGGCAGAGAGAGAGGCAAAGAGACAGACAGAGTCACAGGAAGAGAGACATCAGGCAGAGAGACAGGCAGAGAGACACAGAAAGAGAGACAGAAGGCAGAGACAGCAGGCAGAGAGACAGGTATAGACAGGACACAGAAACAGGCAGAGAGTCAGTCAGAGAGACGGCAAAGAGACTAACAGAGATACATGAACAGAGACAGCAGGCAGAGGGGCAGGCAGAGCGACAGCAAAAGAGACAGTCAAAGAGATAGACAGAGATACAGGAAGAGAGACGTCAGGTAGAGGGACAGGCAGAGAGAGAGGCAAAGAGACAGACAGAGTCACAGGAAGAGAGACATCAGGCAGAGGGACAGGCAGAGAGAGGGGCAAAAAGACAGGCAGAGAGACAGAAAGAGAGACAGGCAGGCAAAGAGACTCACAGACAAAAAGAAACTATATAAGGATGCCTCGTCGCCCCAATTTGCTTGTGGACGCGGAAGGTTGGTTGCGGACAAAATTTTTTTCAATTTTTTTTAAATGTTTATTTTTTCAGAACACAGACTACTATTATGTAGCAAAAGTATGTATGTATGCATGTATATATGTATGTTGTTATGTACATATGCAGTCAGAGAGACAGCAGGCAGAGAGAGAGGCAAAGAGACAGGCGGGCAAAGAGCCTCACAGACATAAAGAAACTATATAAGGATGCCTCGTCGGCCCCAATTCTCAGTGCACGTTTGCCTGTCGACGCGGAAGGTTGGTTGCAGACATTTTTTTTCAATTTTTTTTAAAATATTTATTTTTTCAGAACACAGACTACTATTATGTAGCAAAAGTATGTATGTATGTATGTATATATATATGTAGGTATGTACATATGTATGTATGTATGTATGTACATATGTATGTTGTTATGTACATATGCAGTCAGAGAGACAGCAGGCAGAGGGACAGGCAGAGAGAGGGGCAAAGAGACTCACAGACATAAAGAAACTATATAAGGAGGCCTCGTCGGCCCCAATTCTCAGTGCACGTTTGCTTGTCGACGCGGAAGGTTGGTTGCGGACAAAATTTTTTTTCAATTTTTTTTTAAATGTTTATTTTTTCAGAACACAGACTACTATTATGTAGCAAAAGTATGTATGTATGTATGTATATATATATGTAGGTATGTACATATGTATGTATGTATGTATGTACATATGTATGTTGTTATGTACATATGCAGTCAGAGAGACAGCAGGCAGAGAGAGAGGCAAAGAGACAGGCGGGCAAAGAGACTCACAGACATAAAGAAACTATATAAGGATGCCTCGTCGGCCCCAATTCTCAGTGCACGTTTGCTTGTCGACGCGGAAGGTTGGTTGCGGACAAAATTTTTTTTCAATTTTTTTTTAAATGTTTATTTTTTCAGAACACAGACTACTATTATGTAGCAAAAGTATGTATGTGTGTATATATGTATGTAGGTAAGTACATATGTATGTATGTATGTACATGTGTATGTAGTTATGTACATATGCAGTCAGAAAGACAGCAAGCAGAGGGACAGGCAGAGAGGGAGGCAAAGAGACAGACAGAG
>NW_022997218.1:0-1828 GCF_900245975.1 Drosophila guanche | reverse complement strand
GCTAAGATAAATTCGAGTTGTAGAAAGACAATTCAATCCACAAAGTAAGTTTGATTATGTAATATAATAATATAATAATATATATTGATTTTATTTAGGAGAAAAATGGCCAACATGAAAGTGAAGCTATACCAAAATCAACTATTTTCAGCTTGCTGTGAAAATTGGTCAATTGTAGAAACCGTACCAGCAACACGTCAGAAACAACACTTAACTGTTGACTCAGAAATGAATTCTGTTGATGAATCTTCTGTTCAATCACTACTAAAAACACCACCAATTATTACAAGAAATCAATCATTTTATAACATAAGCAATTCATCTAAAGATAAGGATAATGAAGAATATGGGAATGAAGAATATGTGAATGACGAATATGTGAATGAAGAATATGTGAATGAAGAATATGTGAATGAAGAATATGTGAATGAAGAATATGTGAATGAAGAATATGAGAATGAAGAATATGAGAATGAAGATCAAGAAGATAAAGATAGGAAAAGTAAAAATCAAAAAGATGTTGATAATGCTGAAATGGTTGAAGAAGAAGTAGAGATGAAGCTTATTGAATATCAGTTAACGCATAGTGAAAGCAAGAGAAATATGGCGGATTTATTGACTCTTATCAATGAAATTGCAGAACTGAGGCAAATCACTAAACCACTCGTTCCAAAATCATTTTACAAGCTCACGAAAAAGTATTCTTATATCGAGGAAAAAATTGAAATGCGATTCATTTGTTCAAATATCAAATGCTCTACACTAACGCTTCCTTATCGTAAAGAAAAAAACAAGAATTATGATTCTTTTCGTTGTCATGTATGCAATCAAAACATATATCCTTCAGCTGAAATAAATAAAAGAAATGGTTTTTTTGTTGTAGCTGACATCGCAGAACGGCTCAAAAAAATGCTTGAAAATTTGTATATTTTCAAACAAATTTCTTTTTGCAATAAAAAAAATTTTTCAAAAAACAATTATGGTCATTTTTCTTCGGGTGCAGTTTATAAGATGTTTATGAACGAAGGCGACATTTCATTAACTCTATTTGCTGATGGAGTACGCCCTCATGTTTCCTCTAGCCATGATTTTTGGCCATGTTTGCTGAAATTGAATGAACTTCATAAAGATCTTCAAAAAAAATTCATTATTCCTGCAGTTATATATTATGGTTCCGAAAAACCGTCAGGAAAGCATATAATCGACTGCATCTCAAAAGAATTGAACAGTCTCGGTAATGATGGTATAGATTTTGAAAATCCGATGAATTCTTCTCATGATAACATCAAGATCAAAACAATTTTCGGTGTTTTTGATTCTATCGCCAAACCAATGTTTCTCAATATTCTATCTCCGAAGGGACACGCTTCATGTCCTTCTTGTCATGCCAAATGTCGTATTAAGCAACACTGTACAATATTTCCGGCTTCAACAAGCGATTCCCGGCGTAAAGAAGATTATTCAGCTTTTATAAAAATTATGATAGAAAATAAGTATCAAGATTATAATGGCATCCGTGGTCGAGCTCCACTGTTAGATTTGCAAAATTATCATGTTTATCATTCCACCACTATTGATAAACTTCATGCTGTAGATTTGGGCGTGACAAAACGGCTATTGAATTATATATATAATAACAAACGCCGCTTTTTCAAAGGAAATCACAGTATTCGAAGATTAGATTTGTTGATTTCTGAAATAAGGGCACCTAGTGAACTTTGTAGACCCATTTCTTCGTTAAAGAATTTAAATAATTGGAAAGCCCATGAGTTTTCTAATTTTCTCATTTATGCTATGCCTATTGTCATGAAAAATTTTATGATTGAAG
>NW_022997217.1:0-1828 GCF_900245975.1 Drosophila guanche | reverse complement strand
GAAATGCAAAAATGTTGATTTTTGTGAGGTATTTTTTTTTCGAAATTTTGACTTTAAAAACTCGTGAAGAGTCGAGTTTATTTTCTATGGCAGAACCTGGTTTTTGAAGAACTTATTAAGGATTTAATTTTTAGTTCAAGGTTTTTTCAGAGGTTGCGGTTTGTTTTTTCACATAACTTAAGTATCTTAGATCTGGTTGTAAAGAAATTTGATTATCTGAAAAGTTGATTGATACTGTTATAAAATGGAGCCAAACTCTGTGTGGTTTTGGCCTACCGTCTGGGTAAAGCTTTGAAATGCAAAAATGTTGATTGTTGTGAGTATTTTATTGTTAAAATTTTGACTTTAAAAACTCGGGAAATGTCGGGTTTATTTTCTATGGCAGAACTTGTTTTTTAGGAACTTATTAAGGATGTAATTTTTTTTTTAAGGTTTTTTTCAGAGGTAGCGATTTGTTTTTTCACATAGCATAAGTATCTTAGATCTGGTTGCAAAAAACTTTGATTGTCTTAATAGCTGATTGATACTGCTATAAAATGGTTTTGGCCTACCGTCTGGGTAAAGCTTTGAAATGCAAAAATGTTGATTTTTGTGAGGTATTTTGTAAGAAATTTTGACTTTGAAAACTCGGGAAAAGTCGCGTTTATTTTCTATGGCAGAACTTGTTTTCTAAGAACTTATTAAGGATGTAATTTTTAGTTTAAGCTTTTTTCAGAGGTAGCGATTTGTTTTTTCACATAGCATACGTATCTTAGATCTGGTTGCAAAAGCCTTTGATTATCTGAAAAGTTGTTTGATGCTGCTATGAAGTGGATCCAAACTGTGTGTGGTTTTGGCCTACCGTCTGGGTAAAGCTTTGAAATGCAAAAATGTTGATTTTGTGAGGTATTTTTTTCGAAATTTTGACTTTAATAACTCGGGAAGAGTCGAGTATATTTTCTATAGCAGAACTTTTTTTTTAAGAACTTATTAAGGATGTAATTTTTTGTTTAAGGTTTTTTCAGAGGTTGCGGTTCGTTTTTTCACATAACTTAAGTATCTTAGATCTGGTTGCAAAGAAATTTGATTATCTGAAAATTTCATTGATACTGCTATAAAATGGATCCAAACTGTGTGTGGTTTTGGCCTACCGTCTGGCTAAAGCTTTGAAATGCAAAAATTTTGATTGTTGTGAGTATTTTATTGTTAAAATTTTGACTTTAAAAACTCGGGAAATGTCGGGTTTATTTTCTATGGCAGAACTTGTTTTTTGGAACTTATTAAGGATGTAATTTTTTGTTTAAGGTTTTTTCAGAGGTTGCGATTTTTTTTTCACATAACTTAAGTATCTTAGATCTGGTTGTAAAGAAATTTGATTATCTGAAAAGTTGATTGATACTGTTATAAAATGGAGCCAAACTCTGTGTGGTTTTGGCCTACCGTCTGGGTAAAGCTTTGAAATGCAAAAATGTTGATTTTTGTGAGGTATTTTTTTTCGATATTTTGTCTTTAAAAACTCGGGAAGAGTCGAGTTTATTTTCTATGGCAGAACCTGGTTTTTTAAGAACTTATTAAGGATTTAATTTTTAGTTTAAGGTTTTTTCAGAGGTTGCGGTTTGTTTTTTCACATAACATAAGTATCTTAGATCAGGTTGTAAAGAAATTTGATTATCTGAAAAGTTGATTGATACTGTTATAAAATGGAGCCAAACTCTGTGTGGTTTTGGCCTACCGTCTGGGTAAAGCTTTGAAATGCAAAAATGTTGATTTTTGTGAGGTATTTTTTTTTCGAAATTTTGACTTTAAAAACTCGTGAAGAGTCGAGTTTATTTTCTATGGCAGAACCTGG
>NW_022997216.1:0-1829 GCF_900245975.1 Drosophila guanche | reverse complement strand
CAGTATCAATCAACTTTTCAGATAATCAAAGTTTTTTACAACCAAAATGAAGGTACTTAAGTTATGTTAAAAATCAAACCGCAACTTCTGAAAAAACCTTAAACTTAAAATAACTTCCTTAATAAGTTCTTAAAAAACAAGTTCTGCCATAGAAAATAAAACCGACTTTTCCCGAGTTTTTAAAGTCAAAAATTCGTAAGAAATACCTCACAAAAATCAACATATTTGCATTTCAAAGCTTTACCCAGACGGTAGGCCAAAACCACACAGAGTTTGGATCCATTTTAAAGCAGAATCAATCAACTTTTCAGATAATCAAAGTTTTTTGCAACCAGATCCTAGATACTTAAGTTATGTGAGAAAAAATCCGCAACCTCTGAAAAAACATTAAACAAAAAATTACAAAATTGTTAGTTCCTTAAAAACAATTTCCGCCATAGAAAATAAACCCGACTTTTCCCGAGTTTTTAAAGTCAAAATTTCGAAAAAAAAATTTTACAACAAACAACATTTTTGCATTTCAAAGCTTTTCCGAAACGGTAGGTCAAAACCACAAACAGTTTGGATCAATTTTATAGCAGTATCAATCAACTTTTCAGATATTCAAAATTTTTTGCAACCAAAATTAAGATACTTAAGTTATGTGAAGAAACAAACCGCAACCTCTGAAAAAACCTTAAACTTAAAATTACTTCCTTAATAAGTTTTTAAAAAAACAAGTTCTGGCATAGAAAATAAACCCGACTTTTCCCGAGTTTTTAAAGTAAAAATTTCGAAAAAACATATCACAACAATCAACATTTTTGCATTTCAAAGCTTTTCCGAGACGGTAGGCCAAAACCACAAAGAGTTTGGATCCATTTTATAGCAGAATCAATCAACTTTTCAGATAATCAAAGTTTTTTACAACCAGATCTAAGATACTTAAGTTATGTGAAAAAACAAACCGCAACCTCTGAAAAAACCTTAATCTTAAAATTACTTCCTTAATAAGTTTTTAAAAAAACAAGTTCTGGCATAGAAAATAAACCCGACTTTTCCCGAGTTTTTAAAGACAAAATTTCGCAAACAAAAAATCTCACAACAATCAACATTTTTGCATTTCAAAGCTTTACTCAGACGGTAGGCCAAAACCACACAGAGTTTGGATCAATTTTATAGCAGTATAAATCAACTTTTCAGATAATCAAGATTTTTTACAACGAAAATTAAGATACTTAAGTTATGTGAGAAAACAAACCGCAACTTCTGAAAAAGTAAAAATATCGAAAAAAAATCTCACAGCATTCCACATTTTTGAATTTCAAAGCTTTTCCGAGACGATAGGCCAATACCACACAGAGTTTGGATCCATTTTATCCCAGTATCAATCAACTTTTCAGATAATCAAAGTTTTTTACAACCAAAATTAAGATACTTAAGTTATGTGAAGAAACAAACCGCAACCTCTGAAAAACCCTTAAACTTAAAATTACTTTCTTAATAAGTTCTTAAAAAACAAATTCTGGCATAGAAAATAAACCCGACTTTTCCACACAGAGTTTGGATCCATTTTGTAGCAGTATCAATCAACTTTTCAGATAATCAAGATCTTTTACAACCAAAATTAAGATACTTAAGTTATGTGAAAAAACAAACCGCAACCTCTGAAAAAACCTTAAACTTAAAATTACTTTCTCAATAAGTTCTTAAAAAACAAATTCTGGCATAGAAAATAAACCCGACTTTTCCACACAGAGTTTGGATCCATTTTATAGCAGTATCAATCAACTTTTCAGATAATCAAAGTTTTTTACAACCAAAATGAAGGTACTTAAGTTATGTTAAAA
>NW_022997215.1:0-1829 GCF_900245975.1 Drosophila guanche | reverse complement strand
ACCCAGACGGTAGGCCAAAACCACACAGAGTTTGGATCCATTTTACAGCAGAATCAATCAACTTTTCTGATAATCAAAGTTTTTTGCAACCAGATCTTGGGTACTTAAGTTATGTGAAAAAACAAACCCCAACCTCTGAAAAAACCTTAAACTTAAAATTACTTCCTTAATAAGTTCTTAAAAAACAAGTTCTGCCATAAAAAATAATACCGACTTTTCCCGAGTTTTTAAAGTCAAAAATTCGTAAAATATACCTCACAAAAATCAACATGTTTGCATTTCAAAGCTTTACCCAGACGGTAGGCCAAAACCACACAGAGTTTGGATCCATTTTACAGCAGAATCAATCAGCTTTTCAGATAATCAAAGTTTTTTGCAACCAGATCTTAGATACTTAAGTTATCTAAAAAGACAAACCGCAACCTCTGAAAAATCCTTAAACTTAAAATTACTTCCTTAATAAGTTCTTAAAAAACAAGTTCTGGCATAGAAAATAAACCCGACTTTTCCCGAGTTTTTAAAGTCAAAATTTCGAAAAAAAAAACTCTCACAACAATCAAAATTTTTGCATTTCAAAGCTTTACCCAGACGGTAGGCCAAAACCACACAGATTTTGGATCCATTTTATAGCAGTCTCAATCAACTTTTCAGATAATCAAAGTTTTTTACAACGAAAATTAAGATACTTAAGTTATGTGAGAAAACAAACCGCAACCTCTAAAAAAAACCTTTAACTAAAAATTACAAAAATGCTAGTTCTTAAAAATCAAGTTCTGGCATAGAAAATAAAACCGACTTCTCCGAAGTTTTTAAAGTAAAAATTTCGAAACAAAATTTCACAACAATCCACATTTTTGCATTTCAAAGCTTTACCCAGACGGTAGGCCAAAACCACACAGAGTTTGGATCCATTTTACAGCAGAATCAATCAGCTTTTCAGATAATCAAAGTTTTTTGCAACCAGATCTTAGATACTTAAGTTATGTAAAAAAAACAAACCGCAACCTCTGAAAAAACATTAAACAAAAAATTAAAAAATTGTTAGTTCTTAAAAAACAGTTTCTGCCATAAAAAATAAACCCGACTTTTCCCGAGTTTTTAAAGTAAAAATATCAAAAAAAATAAATCTCACATCAATCAACATTTTTGCATTTCCAAGCTTTTCCGAGACGGTAGGCCAAAACCACACAGAGTTTGGATCCATTTTATAGCAGTATCAATCAACTTTTCAGATAATCAAAGTTTTTTACAACCAAAATTAAGGTACTTAAGTTATGTGAAAAAAACAAACCGCAACCTCTGAAAAAAACCTTAAGCTAAAAATTACATCCTTAATAAGTTCCTAAAAAAACAAGTTCTGCCATAGAAAATAAAACCGACTTTTCCCAAGTTTTTAAAGTCAAAATTTCGAAGAAAAAAAATCTCACAACAATCAACATTTTTTTCATTTAAAGCTTTACCCAGACCGTAGGCCAAAACCACACAGAGTTTGGATCCATTTTATAGCAGTATCAATCAACTTTTCAGATAATCAAAGTTTTTTGCAACCAGATCTAAGATACTTAAGTTATGTGAAAAAACAAACCCCAACCTCTGAAAAAACCTTAAACTTAAAATTACTTCTTTAATAAGTTCTTAAAAAACAAGTTCTGCCATAGAAAATAAACCCGACTTTTCCCGAGTTTTTAAAGTCAAAAATTCGTAAAAAATACCTCACAAAAATCAACATTTTTGCATTTCAAAGCTTTACCCAGACGGTAGGCCAAAACCACACAGAGTTTGGATCCATTTTATAGCAGTATCAATCAACTTTTCAGATAATCAAAGTT
>NW_022997214.1:0-1835 GCF_900245975.1 Drosophila guanche | reverse complement strand
TGTGACGGACAGACAGACAGGGCTCAATCGACTCGGCTATTGATGGTGATCAAGAATATATACACTTTATGGGGTCGTAAACGATTCCTTCTGTGTGTTACATACATTAACTTTGTGCACAAATACAATATACCCTATTTACTCTTCGAGTATCAAGATAGTGATACAAGATAGAGTGATCAAGAATATATACACTTTATGGGGTCGTAAACGATTCCTTCTGTGTGTTACATACATTAACTTTGTGCACAAATACAATATACCCTATTTACTCTTCGACTATCGGGTATAAAACAAATATAAGCTGCGTGAGGGAGGGGGGTGCTTAAAAGTCGGCAGATGCAGAGGCCGAGTGAAGCAAAATGTGAATGAGAGAATGTGAAAAGAACAACAAAAGCTGCAGGACAGTGTGGGTTTAGAGACTGCTAATTAATTTTTTCTTTCTGGCTATAATAATGATCCAATCGGATCCCAATTTGGTAATCTGATAGATATGGCCATTCCCTACAGAATGGCGTTTTTAGTTTTCTTCTATCTTTAAATTGTGGTGATCTGATAGATATAGCCATTCCCTACAGAATGGCGTTTTTAGTTTTCTTTTATCTTTAAAATTGTAGATTTGGGAGGTTTTCGCCCTTTTGCGGGGGCGAAAGGGGACGGGGCACATTTTTTAAATACACTTGTAACAGTGTGAGCTTACAGAAGTCTGGATGCAAAATTTGGTGGCTCTAGCTTTTATAGTCTCTGAGATTCAGGTGCTCAACAAGACGGACGGACAGACGGACGGACAGACGGACATACAGACAGGGCTCAATCGACTCGACTATTGATGGTGATCAATAATATATACACTTTATGGGGTCGTAAACGATTCCTTCTGTGTGTTACATACATTAACTTTGTGCACAAATACAATATACCCTATTTACTCTTCGAGTACCGGGTATAAAACAAATATAAGCTGCGTGAGGGGGGGGGGGGTGGTTTAAAGTCGGCAGAGGCAGAGGGACGGCAGAGGCAGAGGCCGAGTGAAGCAGAGTGTGAATGAGGGAATGTGAAAAGAACAACAAAAGCTGCAGGACAGTGTGGGTTTAGGCACTGCTAATTAATTTCTTCTTTCTGGCTATAATAATGATCCAATCGGATCCCAATTTGGTGATCTGATAGATATGGCCATTCCCTACAGAATGGCGNGGCAGAGGCAGAGGGACGGCAGAGGCAGAGGCCGAGTGAAGCAGAGTGTGAATGAGGGAATGTGAAAAGAACAACAAAAGCTGCAGGACAGTGTGGGTTTAGGCACTGCTAATTAATTTCTTCTTTCTGGCTATAAAAATGATCCAATCGGATCCCAATTTGGTGATCTGATAGATATGGCCATTCCCTACAGAATGGCGGTTTTAGTTTTCTTCTATCTATAAATTGTGGTGATCTGATAGATACGGCCATTTTCTACAGAATGGAGTTTTTAGTTTTCTTCTATCTTTAAAATTGTAGATTTGGGAGGTTTTCGCCCTTTTGCGGTGGCGGAATGGGGATGGGCACATTTTTTAAATACACTTGTAACAGTGTGAGCATAGTTGGATGGAGCTGGATGCAAAGTTTGGTAGCTCTAGCTTTTATAGTCTCTAAGATTCAGGTGATCGGCTATTGATGGAGGCCGAGTGAAGCAGAGTGTGAATGAGAGAATGTGAAAAGAACAACAAAAGCTGCAGGACAGTGTGGGTTTAGCCACTGCTAATTAATTTCTTCTTTCTGGCTATAATAATGATCCAATCGGATCCCAATTTATTGATCTGATAGATATGACCATTCCCTACAGAATGGCGTTTTTAGTT
>NW_022997213.1:0-1835 GCF_900245975.1 Drosophila guanche | reverse complement strand
GTCGGAATCTTTGTTGATGGGATGTCTTATTTATTGATTTTGAGATTTAGGTTAATATTACCAGCTAGCCAGGACTCCCAGGACAAATCATATAATTTTATCGGATAGATTAATCAATTTGTATATAAGGGTTGCGAGTTTTATGGACCCTCTTCTATTTGGTTTTGCAGGAAACAAGGTTTAAAGAAACCGGGCCAATGCATAATAGTTCAGTATGCAATGAATGAAATATGTACGGTATAAAATATATGTACATATGTACACAAGATCGGATTGCTGGCCAACCGGCTTCAGAAATATATATGGAAGTTATGTCCAACTGATAAGTCAGTTTTTTATATAATTGGGTTTCTTTCTTTATTTTTGAAAATAATGTTTAAACTAATAAACTAACAACTTTTTGTTGAAAATAAGTCATATTCCTCGATTTTGAATTTGTGTTTAATAATCCTGGCTTCCCAGGACTCTAAAGGCTGAACATATAATTTGAACAGAAAGATTAAATATTTTTCTATAATAGCGGCCTTTTTTAAGGATTTCTTCTTTGATGGGTGGTTTTAGAAATAATGTTTCAACAAAAGGGGCCAATGCAAATGCGTCTGCCTGCAACGGCCATTTTGCAGTTGTGTTGTCAATATCGCCGCCGGTATGAACAACGGACACACCCACACCAGAAACATATGGGTCAGAGCTTCTCATTTATACCATATAACATAACCTTCATACATTGCGTGTCTGTCTTCGCAAAGGCTGAGTTATCGTTATTATCGTTGAGTTTAATTAAGATGTTGTTAAGCAGACATGATGTATACATACATATATGTATACATACTACCACACCAAATTATTTTGAGACGGATATATTGGACAGAGCAAGGAAACGCGCAAGATCGGGGGCGAGTGCTATCACCCAACAGCAGGAGCCATCATCAACAACTACAATAACAGCAGCAACAGCAATAAATACATTTATTGTTGAACTGCAAAATGTGCAGTTGGAAATTATAGATTTGACTGTGGGAAAAGCAGACGAGGAAACACACACACACACACTCGATATGCCTGCACTAAACCCAGCACCCCACCCAGGGCTCTTTATTCCATACATAAACCAAGGCCAGCATTGCCCATCTAACAACAGCCCATCCAACAGCCAATAAATCAAAATTTGCCTGTGACATTATCTGCCCAAAAAGCCACCACTTTGCATAATATATGCGGGCAACTGTCTCTCCATTTTTGTTTGTGTTATTTCTTCTGTGCTTTTTAATCATATACATTTTTTCATGTGTGTGAATGTTGCATTTAGTTCTTGTTAATTGTTTAAACTATTTGACCGCCCAATACAAACATAACTATTGCACATTTAAATTACAAAACAACATGTTAAGTAAAGTGCAATATTGTTAGCCATAAATATACAAAAATTGTTCTAAAAATGCTACAAGAAAATTGACAAAATTTAAACAAAAATAAAACAGAGACCTGCGCGCACACTCACCCTTGCTAGTAAGTGGCGCTGCAGACATATTGTATAAATAAAAATTAATGTCGAGCTGATAAGTCAGTTTTTTATATAATTGGTTTTCTTTCTTTTTTATTCTTTTGAAAATAATGTTTAAACTAATAAACTAACAACTTTTTGTTGAAAAGAAGTCATATTCCTCGATTTTGAATTTGTGTTTAATATTACTGGCTTCCCAGGATTCTAAGGGCTGAACATATAATTTGAACAGAAAGATTAATCATTTTGCTATAATGGCGCCATTTTTAAAGGATTTCTTTAATATTACCAGCTAGCCAGACTCCCTGGACAAATCATATAATTTTATCGG
>NW_022997212.1:0-1835 GCF_900245975.1 Drosophila guanche | reverse complement strand
AAAACAAGTTCTGCCATAGAAAATAAACCCGAGTTTTTAAAGTAAAAATTTCGAAAACAAAAAATCTCACAACAATCAACATTTTTGCATTTCAAAGCTTTTCCGAGATGGTAGGATAAAACCACAAACAGTTTGGATCCATTTTATAGCAGTATCAATCAACTTTTCAGATAATCAAAGTTTTTTGCAACCAGATCTAGCTACTTAAGTTATGTAAAAAAACAAACCACAATCTCTGAAAAAACCTTAAACTAAAAATTACAACCTTAATACGTTAATAAAAAACAAGTTCTGCCATAGAAAATAAACCCGACTTTTCCCGAGTTTTTAAAGTAAAAATATCGAAAAAAAAAATCTCACATCAATCAACATTTTTGCATTTCAAAGCTTTACCCAGACGGTAGGCCAAAACCGTACATAGTTTGGGTCCATTTTATGGCAGAATCAATCAACTTTTCAGATAATCAAAGTTTTTTGCAACCAGATCTAAGATACTTAAGTTATGTGAAAAAACAAACCGAAACCTCTGAAAAAACATTAAACCACAAATTACATCCCTAATAAGTTCTTAAAAAACAAGTTCTGGCATAGAAAATAAGCCCGAGTTTTTAAAGTAAACATTTCGAAAACAAAAAATCTCACAACAATCAACATTTTTGCATTTCAAAGCTTTTCCGAGATGGTAGGATAAAACCACAAACAGTTTGGATCCATTTTATAGCAGTATCAATCAACTTTTCAGATAATCAAAGTTTTTTGCAACCAGATCTAAGCTACTTAAGTTATGTAAAAAAACAAACCGCAAAGTCTGAAAAAACCTTAAACTAAAAATTACTTCCTTAATAAGTTCTTAAAAAACAAGTTCTGCCATAGAAAATATAACCGACTTTTCCCGAGTTTTTAAAGTCAAAATTTCGAGAAAAAAAAATCTCACAACAATCCACATTTTTGCATTTCAAAGCTTTACCCAGACGGTAGGCCAAAACCACACAGAGTTTGGATCCATTCTATAGCAGTATCAATCAACTTTTCAGATAATCAAAGTTTTTTACAACCAAAATTAAGATACTTAAGTTATTTGAGAAAACAAACCGCAACTTCTGAAAAAACCTTAAACTAAAAATTGCTTCCTTAATAAGTTCTTAAAAAACAAGTTCTGCCATAGAAAATAAAACCGACTTTTCCCGAGTTTTTAAAGTAAAAATTTCGAAAACAAAAAATCTCACAACAATCAACATTTTTGCATTTCAAAGCTTTACCCAAACGGTAGGCCAAAACCACACAGAGTTTGGATCCATTTTATAGCAGTATCAATCAACTTTTCAGATAATCAAAGTTTTATACAACCACAATTAAGAAACTTAAGTTATATGAAAAAACAAACCGCAACCTCTGAAAAAACCTTAAACTAAAAGTTACTTCCTTAATAAGTTCTTAAAAAACATGTTCTGCCATAGAAAACAAAACCGACTTCTCCCGAGTTTTTAAAGTTAAAATTTCGAAAACAAAAAATCTCACAACAATCAACATTTTTGCATTTCAAAGCTTTACCCAGACGGTAGGCCAAAACCACAAAGAGTTTGGATCCATTTTATAGCAGAATCAATCAACTTTTCAGATAATCAAAGTTTTTTGCAATCAGATCTAAGATACTTAAGTTATGTAAAAAAACAAACCGCAAAGTCTGAAAAAACCTTAAACTAAAAATTACTTCCTTAATAAGTTCTTAAAAAACAAGTTCTGCCATAGAAAATAAAACCGACTTTTCCCGAGTTTTTAAAGTCAAAATTTCGAAAAAAAAAAATCTCACAACAATCCACATTTTTGCATTTCAA
>NW_022997211.1:0-1836 GCF_900245975.1 Drosophila guanche | reverse complement strand
ACATTTTTGCATTTCAAAGCTTTTCAGAGACGGTAGGCCAAAACCACACAGAGTTTGGATCCACTTTATAGCAGCATCAATCAACTTTTCAGATAATCAAAGTTCTTTACAACCAGATCTAAGATACTTAAGTTATGTGCAAAAACAAACCGCAACCTCTGAAAAAACCTTAAACTAAAAATTACATCCTTAATAAGTTCTTAAAAAACAAGTCCTGCCATAGAAAATAAACCCGACTTTTCCCGAGTTTTTAAAGTCAAAATTTCGAAGAAAAAAGATCTCACAACAATCAACGTTTTTTCATTTCAAATCAAAGTTTTTACAACCAAAATTAGGATACTTAAGTTATGTGAAAAAACAAATCGCTACCTCTGAAAAAACCTTAAACAAAAAATTACTTTCTTAATAAATTCTTAAAAATAAAGTTCTGCCATAGAAAATAAACCCGACTCTTTCCGAGTTTTAAAAGTCAAAATTTCGTAAAAAATACCTCACAAAAATCAACATTTTTGCATTTCAAAGCTTTGTCCAGACGGTAGGCCAAAACCACACAGAGTTTGGATCCACTTTATAGCAGTATCATTATACTTTTCAGATAATTAAAGTTCTTTACAACCAGGTCTAAGATACTTAAGTTATGTGAAAAAACAAACCGCAACTTCTAAAACACATTAAACAAAAAAGTACAACATTTTAAAAATACTTAAAAGAAAAGTTCTGCCATAGAAAATAAACGCGACTTTTCCCGAATTTTTAAAGTCAAAATTTCGTACTAAATACTTCACAAAAATCAAAACTATTGCATTTGAAGCCTTTACCCAGACGGTAGGCCAAAACCACACAGAGTTTGGATCCATTTTATAGCAGTATCAATCAACTTTTCAGATAGTCAAAGTTTTTTGCAACCAAAATTAAGATACTTAAGTTATGTGAAAAAACAAACCGCAACCTCTGAAAAAACCTTAAAATAAAAGTTACATCCTTAATAAGTTCTTAAAAAACAAGTTCTGCCATAGAAAATAAACCCGACTTTTCCCGAGTTTTTAAAGTAAAAATTTCGTACAAATACCTCACAAAAATAAACATTTTTGCATTTCAAAGCCTTGCCCAGACGGTAGGCCAAAACCACACAGATTTTGGATCCATTTTATAGCAGTATCAATCAGCTTTTCAGATAACCAAAGTTTTTACAACAAAAATTAAGATACTTAAGTTATGTGAAAAAACAAAGCGCTACTTCTAAAAAACCTTAAACAAAAAAGTACAATCTTTGAAAATTCTTAAAAGAAAAGTTCTGCCATAGAAAATAAACCCGATTCTTCCCAAGTTTTTAAAGTCAAAATTTCGTAAAAAATACCTCGCAAAAATCAACATTTTTGCATTTCAAAGCTTTGCCCAGATGGTAGGCCAAAACCACACAGAGTTTGAATCCACTTTATATCAGTATCAATCAACTTTTTCAGATAATCAGAGTTCTTTACAACCAGATCTAAGATACGTAAGTTATGTGAAAAGACAAACCGTAACATCTGAAAAAACCTTTAACTTAAAATTACATCCTTAATAAGTTCTTAAAAAACAAGTTCTGCCATAGAAAATAAACCCGACTTTTCCCGAATTTTTAAAGTCAAAATTTAGTACAAAACACCTCACAAAAGTCAACATTTTTGCATTTCAAAGCTTTACCCAGACGGTAGGCCAAAACCACACAGAGTTTGGATCCACTTTATAGCAGTATCATTCAACTTTTCAGATAATCAAAGTTCTTTACAACCAGGTCTAAGATACTTAAGTTATGTGAAAAAACAAACCGCAACTTCTAAAACACATTAAACA
>NW_022997210.1:0-1837 GCF_900245975.1 Drosophila guanche | reverse complement strand
AACAAACCGCAACCTCTGAAAAAACCTTAACTTAAAAATTACATCTTTAATAAGTTCCTAAAAAAAGTTCTGCCATAGAAAATAAACCCGACTGTTCCCGAGGTTTTAAAGTGAATATTTCGACAATAAAAATCTCACAACAATCAACATTTTTGAATTTCAAAGCTTTACCCAGGCGGTAGGCCAAAACCACACACAGGTTGGATCAATTTTTTAGCAGTATCAATCAACTTTAAGATAATCAAAGTTTTTTGCAACCAGATCTAAGATACTTAAGTTATGTGAAAAAACAGACCGCAACCTCTGAAAAACCCTTAAACTAAAAATTACATCTTTAATAAGTTCCTAAAAAAGTTCTGCCATAGAAAATAAACCCGACTGTTCCCGAGTTCTTAAAGTCAATATTTCGACAATAAAAATCTCACAACAATCAACATTTTTGAACTTCAAAGCTTTACCCAGGCGGTAGGCCAAAACCACACACAGTTTGGATCAATTTTTTAGCAGTATCAATCAACTTTAAGATAATCAAAGTTTTTTGCAACCAGATCTAAGATACTTAAGTTATGTGAAAAAACAATCCCCGAGTTCTTAAAGTCAATATTTCGACAATAAAAATCTCACAACAATCAACATTTTTGAATTTCAAAGCTTTACCCAGGCGGTAGGCCAAAACCACACACAGGTTGGATCAATTTTTTAGCAGTATCAATCAACGTTAAGATAATCAAAGTTTTTTGCAACCAGATCTAAGATACTTAAGTTATGTGAAAAAACAGACCGCAACCTCTGAAAAACCCTTAAACTAAAAATTACATCTTTAATAAGTTCCTAAAAAAGTTCTGCCATAGAAAATAAACCCGACTCTTCCCGAGTTTTTAAAGTCAATATTTCGACAATAAAAATCTCACAACAACCAACATTTTTGCATTTCAAAGCATTACCCAGACGGTAGGCGAATTCCACACACAGTTTGGATCAATTTTTTAGCAGTATCAATAAACTTTTCAGATAATCAAAGTTTTTTTGCAACCAGATCTAAGATACTAAAGTTATGTGAAAAAACAGACCGCAACCTCTGAAAAACCTTAAACTAAAAATATCATCTTTAATAAGTTCCTAAAAAAAAGTTCTACCATAGAAAATAAACCCGACTGTTCCCGAGTTTTTAAAGTCAATATTTCGAAAATAAAAATCTCACAACAACCAACATTTTTGCATTTCAAAGCTTTACCCAGACGGTAGGCCAAAACCACACACAGTTTGGATCCATTTTTTAGCAGTATCAATCAACTTTTTAGATAATCAAAGTTTTTTGCAACCAGATCTAAGATACTTAAGTTAAGTGAAAAAACAAACCGCTACTTCTAAAAAAACCTTAAACTAAAAATGACATCTTTAATAAGTTCCTAAAAAAACGTTCTGCCATAGAAAATAAACCCTAATGTTCCCGAGTTCTTAAAGTCAATATTTCGACAATAAAAATCTCACAACAACCAACATTTTTGCATTTCAAAGCTTTACCCAGACGGTAGGCCAAACCCACACACAGTTTGGATCCATTTTGTAGCAGTATCAATCAACTTTTTAGATAATCAAAGTTTTTTGCAACCAGATCTAAGATACTTAAGTTATGTGAAAAAACAAACCGCTACTTCTAAAAAAACCTTAAACTAAAAATGACATCTGTAATAAGTTCCTAAAAAAAAGTTCTGCCATAGAAAATAAACCTATATGTTCCCGAGCTCTTAAAGTCAATATTTCGACAATAAAAATCTCACAACAACCAACATTTTTGCATTTCAAAGCTTTACCCAGACGGTAGGCCAAAACCACA
>NW_022997209.1:0-1838 GCF_900245975.1 Drosophila guanche | reverse complement strand
GGTAGGCCAAAACCACACAGAGTTTGGATCCACTTTATAGCAGTATGAATCAACTTTACAGATAATCAAAGTTTTTTGCAACCAGATCTAAGATACTTAAGTAATGTGAAAAAACAAACCGCTACTTCTAAAAAAAACCTTAAATTAAAAATGACATCTTTAATAAGTTCCTAAAAAAAGTTCTGCCATAGAAAAAAACCCGACTTTTCCCGAGTTTTTAAAGTCAAAATTTCGAAAAAAATACCTCACAAAAATCAACATTTTTGCATTTCAAAGCTTTCCCAGACGGTAGGCCAAAACCACACACAGTTTAGATCAATTTTTTAGCAGTATCAATCAACTTTTCAGATAATCAAAGTTTTTTGCAACCAGATCTAAGATACTTAAGTTATGTGAAAAAACAAACCGCAAGCTCTGAAAAAACCTTAAACAAAAAAAGTACAAACTTTAAAAATTCTTAAAAGAAAAGTTCTACCATAGAAAATAAACCCGACTGTTCCCGAGTTTTTAAAGTCAATATTTTGACAATAAAAATCTCACAACAACCAACATTTTTGCATTTCAAAGCTTTACCCAGACGGTAGGCCAAAACCACACAGAGTTTGGATCCATTTTATAGCAGTATCAATCAACTTTTCAGATAATACAAGTTTTTTACCACCAAAATTAAGATACTTAAGTTATGTGAAAAAACCAACCGCAACCTATGAAACTCAAAGTAATCAAAGTTCTTTACAACCAGGTCTAAGATAGTTAAGTTATGTAAAAAAACACACCGCTACTTCTAAAAAAAATAAAAAAAAAGTAACAAGCTTTGAAAATTCTTAAAAGAGAAGTTCTGCCAGAGAAAATAAACACGACTTTTCCCGAATTTTTAAAGTAAAAATAAAAAAAATAAAATAAAAAAAAAGTAAACTAAAATTACATCCTTAATAAATTCTAAAAAAAAAAGTTCTGCCATAGAAAATATTCCCGACTTTTCCCGATTTTTTAAAGTCAAAATTATGAAGAAAAAAATCTCACAACAATCAATATATTTTTCATTTCCGAGACGGTAGGCCAAAACCACACACAGTTTGGATCCACTTCATAGCAGCATCAATCAACTTTTCAGATAATCAAAGTTCTTTATAACCAGATCTAAGATACTTAAGTTATGTGAAAAATCAGATCGCAACCTCTGAAAAAACCTTAAACTAAAAATTACTTTCTTAATAATCTCTTAAAAAAAAAGTTCTGGCATAGATAATAGACCCGACTTTTCCCGAATTCTTAAAGTCAAAATTTCGTACAAAATACCTCACAAAAATCAACAGTTTTGCATTTCAAAGCTTTACCCAGACGGTAGGCCAAAGCCACACAGAGTTTGGATCCATTTTATAGCAGTATCAATCAACTTTTCAGATAATCAAAGTTTCTTGCAACCAGATCTAAGATACTTGAGTTATGTGAAAAAACAAACCGCCACCTTTAAAAAACATTAAACAAAAAACTACAAACTTTGAAAATTCTTAAAAGAAAAGTTCTGCCATAGAAAATAAAAATTTGGTACAAAACACCTCACAAAAGTCAACATTTTTGCATTTCAAAACTTTAACTAGACGGTAGGCCAAAACCACACAGAGTTTGGATCCATTTTATAGCAGTATCAATCAACTTTTCATATAATCAATGTTTTTTGCAACCAGATCTAAGATACTTGAGTTAGGTGAAAAAACAAACCGCCACCTCTTAAAAACATTAAACAAAAAAGTACAAACTTTGAAAATTCTTAAAAGAAAAGTTCTGCCATAGAAAATAAACCCGACTTTTCCCGAATTTTTAAAGTCAAAATTTCG
>NW_022997208.1:0-1839 GCF_900245975.1 Drosophila guanche | reverse complement strand
TTTGGTTGTAAAAAACTTTGATTATCTGAAAAGTTGATTGCTACTGCTATAAAATGGATCCAAACTCCGTGTGGTTTTGGCCTACCGTCTGGGTTAAGCTTTGAAATGCAAAAATGTTGATTGATGTGAGATTTTTTTTTTCGATATTTTACCTTAAAAACTCGGGAAAAGTCGGGTTTATTTTCTATGGCAGAACTTGTTTTTTAGGAACTTATTAAGGATGTAATTTTTAGTTTAAGGTTTTTGAAGAGGTTGCGGTTTGTTTTTTTACATAACTTAAGTATCTTAGATCTGGTTGCAAAAAAACTTTGATTTTCTGAATGGTTGATTGATACTGCTATAAAATGGATCCAAACTGTTTGTGGTTTTGGCCTACCATCTCGGAAAAGCTTTGAAATGCAAAAATGTTGATTGTTCTGAGATTTTTTGTTTTCGAAATTTTTACTTTAAAAACTCGGATTTATTTTCTATGGCAGAACTTGTTTTTTAAGAACTTATTAAGGAAGTAATTTGTAGTTTAATGTGTTTTCAGAGGTTTCGGTTTGTTTTTTCAAATAACTTAAGTATCTTAGATCTGGTTGCAAAACACTTTGATTATTTGAAAAGTTGATTGATTCTGCTATAAAATGGATCCAAACTCTGTGTGGTTTTGGCCTACCGTCTGGGTAAAGCTTTAAAATGCAAAAATGTTGATTGTAGTGAGATTTTTTTTTCCAAATTTTGACTTTAAGAACTCGGGAAAAGTCGGGTTTATTTTCTATGGCAGAACTTGTTTTTTAGGATCTAGAAATTTTGTAATTTTTAGTTTAAGGTTTTTTTCAGAGGTTGCGGTTTGTTTTTTCACAAACCTTAAGTATCTAAGATCTGGTTGCAAAAAACTTTGATTATCTGAAAAGTTGATTGATACTGCTTTTAAATGGATCCAAACTCTGTTTGATTTTGGCCTACCGTCTCGGAAAAGCTTTGAAATGCAAAAATGTGGATTGTTGTGAGATTTTTTTGTACGAAATTTTTACTTTAAAAACTCGGGAGAAGTCGGTTTTATTTTCTATGGCAGAACTTCTTTTTTAAGAACTTATGAAGGAAGTTATTTTAAGTTTAAGGTTTTTTCAGAGGTTGCGGTTTGTTTTTTCACATAACTTAAGTATCTTAATTTTGTTGTAAAAACATTGATTATCTGAAAAGTTGATTGATACTGCTATAAAATGGATCCAAACTCTGTGTGGTTTTGGCCTACCGTCTGGGTAACGCTTTAAAATGCAAAAATGTTGATTGTTGTGAGATTTTTTTTTCCAAATTTTGACTTTAAGAACTCGGGAAAAGTCGGGTTTATTTTCTATGGCAGAACTTGTTTTTTAGGATCTAGAAATTTTGTAATTTTTAGTTTAAGGTTTTTTCAGAGGTTGCGGTTTGTTTTTTCACATACCTTAAGTATCTAAGATCTGGTTGCAAAAAACTTTGATTATCTGAAAAGTTGATTGATACTGCTTTAAAATGGATCCAAACTCTGTTTGATTTTGGCCTACCGTCTGGGTAAAGCTTTGAAATGCAAAAATGTTGATTTTTGTGAGGTTTTTTGTACGAAATTTTGACATTAAAAACTTGGGAAAAGTCGGTTTTATTTTCTATGGCAGAGCTTCTTTTTTAAGAACTTATTAAGGAAGTTATTTTAAGTTTAAGGTTTTTTCAGAGGTTGCGGTTTGTTTTTTCACATAACTTAAGTATCTTAATTTTGGTTGTAAAAAACTTTGATTATCTGAAAAGTTGATTGATACTGCTATAAAATGGATCCAAACTCTGTGTGGTTTTGGCCTACCGTCTGGGTAAAGCTTTAAAATG
>NW_022997207.1:0-1839 GCF_900245975.1 Drosophila guanche | reverse complement strand
AATTTTGTCCTTAAAAACTCGGGTTTATTTTCTATGCCAGAAATTGTTTTTTAAGTACTTTTTAAGGATGTCATTTTTAGTTTAAGGTTTGTTTTAAAGTAGCGGTTTGTTTTTTCACATAACTAAAGTATCTTAGATCTGGTTGCAAAGAACTTTGATTATCTGAAAAGTTGATTGATACTGCTATAAAGTGGATCCACACTGTGTGTGGTTTTGGCCTACAGTCTAGGAAAAGCTTTTAAATGCAAAAATGTTTATTTTTGTTAGGGTATTTTTTACGAAATTTTGACTTTAAAACTCGGGAACAGTCGGGTTTATTTTCTATGGCAGAACTTGTTTTTTAAGAACTTTTTAAGGATGTGATTTTAAGTATAAGGTTTTTTTAGAAGTAGCGGTTTGTTTTTTCACATAACTTAAGTATCTTAGATCTGGTTGCAAAGAACTTTGATTATCTGATAAATTGATTGATACTGCTATAAAGTGGATCCAAACTCTGTGTGGGTTTGGCCTACCGTCTGGGTAAAACTTTGAAATGCAAAAATGTTGATTTTTCTGAGATTTTCTTTTTCGAAATTTTGACTTTAAAAACTCGGGAAAAGTCGGGTTTACTTTTTATGGCAGAACTTGTTTTTTAGGAAACTATTAAGGATGCAATTTTTAGTTTAAGGTTTTTTTTAGAAGTATCGGTTTGTTTTTTCACATAACTTAAGCATCTTAGATCTGGTTGCGAAAAACTTTGATTATCTGAAAAGTTGATTGATACTGCTATAAAATGGATCCAAAGTGTGTGTGGTTTTGGCCTACCGTCTGGGTAAAGCTTTGAAATGCAAAAATGTTGTTTTTTCGGAGATTTTCTTTTTCTAAATTTTTACTTTAAAAACTCGGGAAATGTCGGGTTTATTTTTTATGGCAGAACTTGTTTTTTAGGAAATTATTAAGGATGCAATTTTTAGTTTAAGGTCTTTTTTCGAAGTATCGGTTTGTTTTTTCACATAACTTAAGTATCTTAGATCTGGTTGCGAAAAACTTTGATTATCTGAAAAGTTGATTGATACTGCTATAAAATGGATCCAAACTGTGTGTGGTTTTGGCCTACCGTATGGGTAAAGCTTTGTAATGCAAATGTTGATTTTTGAGAGGTATTTTTATTGTCGAAATTGTGACTTTAAAAACTCGGAAAGAGTCGGGTTTATTTTCTGTGGCAGAACTTTTTTTTAAGAATTAATTAAGAAAGTAATTTCTTGTGAAAAGTTTTTTGAAGAAGTAGCGGTTTGTTTTTTCACATAGCTTACGTATCTTAGATCTGGCTGTAAAGAACTTTGATTATCTGAAAAGTTGATTGATACTGCCATAAAATGGATCCGAACTGTATGTGGTTTTGGCATACCGTCTGGGTAAAGCTTTGAAATGCAAAAATGTTGATTTTTGTAAGGTATTTTGTACGAAATTTTGAATTTAAAAACTCGGGAAGAGTAACGTTTATTTTCTGTCAGAACTTTTCTTTTAAGAATTTTCAAAGTTTGTACTTTTTTGTTTAAGGTTTTTTTTTAAGTAGCGGTTTGTTTTTTCACATAACTTAAGTATCTTAGATCTGGTTGCAAAAAACTTTGATTATCTGAAAACTTAATTGATACTGCTAAAAAATGGATCCAAACTGTGTGTGGTTTTGGCCTACCGTCTGGGTAAAGCTTTGAAATGCAAAAATGTTGATTGTTGTGAGATTTTTATTGTCGAAATTTTGACTTTAAAAACTCGGGAAAAGTCGGGTTTATTTTCTATGGCAGAACTTGTTTTATAAGAACTTATTAAGGATGTAATTTTTAGTTTAAGGTTTTTTCA
>NW_022997206.1:0-1839 GCF_900245975.1 Drosophila guanche | reverse complement strand
CCGCAAAAGGGCGAAAACCTCCCAAATCTACAATTTTAAAGATAAAAGAAAACTAAAAACGCCATTCTGTAGGGAATGTCCATATCTATCAGATCACCAAATTGGGATCCGATTGGATCATTATAGCCAGAAAGAAGAAATTAATTGCCTCTGCCTCTGCCGACTTTTATCCACCCCCCCCCCACCACTCACGCAGCTTATATTTGTTTTATACCCGGTACTCGAAGAGTAAATAGGGTATATTGTATTTGTGCACAAAGTTAATGTATGTAACACACAGAAGGAATCGCTTCCGACCCCATAAAGTGTATATATTCTTGATCACCATCAATAGCCGAGTCGATTGAGCCCTGTCTGTCTGTCCGTCTGTCCGTCCGTCTGTCCGTCCGTCTTCTTGAGCACCTGAATCTCAGAGACTATAAAAGCTAGAGCTACCAAATTTTGCATCCAGACTTCTGTATGCTCACACTGTTACAAGTGTATTTAAAAAATGTGCCCCTCCCCATTCCGCCCCCGCAAAAGGGCGAAAACCTCCCAAATCTACAATTTTAAAGATAGAAGAAAATTAAAAACGCCATTCTGTAGGGAATGGCCATATCTATCAGATCACCAAATTGGGATCCGATTGGATCATTATAGTCAGAAAGAAGATATTAATTAGCAGTGGCTAAACCCACACTGTCCTGCAAATCTACAATTTTAAAGTTAAAAGANCCCATTCCGCCCCCGCAAAAGGGCGAAAACCTCCCAAATCTACAATTTTAAAGATAGAAGAAAATTAAAAACGCCATTCTGTAGGGAATGGCCATATCTATCAGATCACCAAATTGGGATCCGATTGGATCATTATAGTCAGAAAGAAGAAATTAATTAGCAGTGGCTAAACCCACACTGTCCTGCAGCTTTTTTTATTCTTTTCACATTCTCTCATTCACACTCTGCTTCCCTCGGCCTCTGCCTCTGCCGTCCCTCTGCCTCTGCCTCTGCCGACTTTTAACCAAACCAAACCCCCACCCCCCCTCACGCAGCTTATATTTGTTTTATACCCGGTACTTGAAGAGTAAATAGGGTAAATTGTATTTGTACACAAAGTTAATGTATGTAACACACAGAAGGAATCGTTTACGACCCCATAAAGTATACATATTATTGATAACCATCAATAGCCGAGTCGATTGAGCCCTGTCTGTCTGTCCGTCCGTCTGTCCGTCTGTCCGTCCGTCTTGTTGAGCACCTGAATCTCAGAGACTATAAAAGCTAGAGACTATAAAAGCTAGAGCCACCAAATTTTGCATCCAGACTTCTGTATGCTCACACTGTTACAAGTGTATTTAAAAAATGTGCCCGCCCCATTCCGCCCCCGCAAAAGGGCGAAAACTCCCAAATCTACAATTTTAAAGATAGAAGAAAACTAAAAACGCCATTCTGTAGGGAATGTCCATATCTATCAGATCAATAAATTGGGATCCGATTGGATCATTATAGCCAGAAAGAAGATATTAATTAGCAGTCACCAAATTTTGCATCCAGACTTCTGTATGCTCACACTGTTACAGGTGTATTTAAAAAATGTGCCCCGCCCCATTCCGCCCCCGCAAAAGGGCGAAAACTCCCAAATCTACAATTTTAAAGATAGAAAAAAACTAAAAACGCCATTCTGTAGGGAATGTCCATATCTATCAGATCAATAAATTGGGATCCGATTGGATCATTATTATAGCCAGAAAGAAGAAATTAATTAGCAGTGGCTAAGCCCACACTGTCCTGCAACTTTTGTTGTTCTTTTCACATTCTCTCATTCACACTCTGCTTCACTCGGCCTCTGCCTCTGCCGAGTTT
>NW_022997205.1:0-1839 GCF_900245975.1 Drosophila guanche | reverse complement strand
TGATTGTTGTGAGATTTTTTTTTCTCGAAATTTTGACTTTAAAAACTCGGGAAAAGTCGGTTTTATTTTCTACGGCAGAACTTGTTTTTTAAGAACTAGCAATTTTGTAATTTTTAGTTTAAGGTTTTTTCAGAGGTTGCGGTTTGTTTCTTCACATAACTTAAGTATCTTAATTTTGGTTGTAAAAAATTTTGATTATTTGAAAAGTTGATTGATACTGCTATTAAAAGGATCCAAACTTTTTGTGGTTTTGGCCTACCGTCTCGAAAAGCTTTGAAATGCAAAAATGTTGATTTTTGTGAGATTTTTTTTTCTCGAAATTTTGATTTTTAAAACTCGGGAAAAGTCGGTTTTATTTTCTATGGCAGAACTTGTTTTTTAAGAACTAGTAATTTTGTAATTTTTAGGTTAAGGATTTTTCAGAGGTTGTGGTTTGTTTTTTTACATAACTTAAGTATCTTAATTTTGGTTGTAAAAAACTTTGATTATCTGAAAAGTTGATTGATACTGCTATAAAATGGATCCAAACTCGGTGTGGTTTTGGCCTACCGTCTCGAAAAGCTTTGAAATGCAAAAATGTGGATTGTTGTGAAATTTTTTTTTTCGAAATTTTGACTTTAAAAATTCGGGAAAAGTTNTTTACATAACTTAAGTATCTTAATTTTGGTTGTAAAAAACTTTGATTATCTGAAAAGTTGATTGATACTGCTATAAAATAGATCCAAACTCGGTGTGGTTTTGGCCTACCGTCTCGAAAAGCTTTGAAATGCAAAAATGTGGATTGTTGTGAAATTTTTTTTTTCGAAATTTTGACTTTAAAAATTCGGGAAAAGTTGGTTTTATTTTCTATGGCAGAACTTGTTTTTTAAGAACTAGCAATTTTGTAATTTTTAGTTTAAGGTTTTTTCAGAGGTTGCGGTTCGTTTTTTCACATAACTTAAGTATCTTAATTTTAGATGTAAAAAACTTTGATTATCTGAAAAGTTGATTGATACTGCTATAAAATGGATCCAAACTCTGAGTGGTTTTGGCCTACTGTCTCAAAAAGCTTTGAAATGCAAAAATGTTGATTGTTGTGAGATTTTTTTTTCGAAATTTTGACTTTAAAAACTCGGGAAAAGTTGGTTCTATTTTCTATGGCAGAACTTGTTTTTTAAGAACTAGCAATTTTGTAATTTTTGGTTTAAGGTTTTTTCAGAGGTTTCGGTTTGTTTTTTCACATAACTTAAGTATCTTAACTGTGGTTGTAAAAAACTTTGATTATCTGAAAAGTTGATTGATACTGCTATAAAATGGATCCAAACTCTGAGTGGTTTTGGCCTACCGTCTCGAAAAGCTTTGAAATGCAAAAATGTTGATTTTTGTGAGATTTTTTTTTCTCGAAATTTTGATTTTGAAAACTCGGGAAAAGTCGGTTTTATTTTCTATGGCAGAACTTGTTTTTTAAGAACTAGTAATTTTGTAATTTTTAGGTTAAGGTTTTTTCAGAGGTTGCGGTTCGTTTTTTCACATAACTTAAGTATCTTAATTTTGGATGTAAAAAACTTTGATTATCTGAAAAGTTGATTGATACTGCTATTAAATGGATCCAAACTGTTTGTGGTTTTGGCCTACGGTCTCGGAAAAGCTTTGAAATGCAAAAAAGTTGATTGTTGTGAGAATTTTTTTTTTCGAAATTTTGACTTTAAAAACTTGGGAAAAGTCGGTTTTATTTTCTATGGCAGAACTTGTTTTTTAAGAACTAGTAATTTTTAAATTTTTAGTTTAAGGTTTTTTCAGAGGTTGTGGTTTGTTTTTTCACATAACTTAAGTATCTTAACTGTGGTTGTAAAAAACTAT
>NW_022997204.1:0-1839 GCF_900245975.1 Drosophila guanche | reverse complement strand
GATTTTTTTTTCGATATTTTTACTTTAAAAACTCGGGAAAAGTCGGGTTTATTTTCTATGGCAGAACTTGTTTTTTAGGAACTTATTAAGGATGTAATTTTTAGTTTAAGGTTTTTTCAGAGGTTGCGGTTTGTTTTTTCACATAAGTTAAGAATCTGAATTTTGGTTGTAAAAAATATTGATTATCTGAAAAGTTGATTGATACTGCTATAAAGTGGATCCAAACTGTGTGGTTTTGGCCTACCCTCTGGATAAAGCTTTAAAATGCAAAAATGTTCATTTTTGTGAGGTATTTTGTACGAAATATTGACTTTAAAAACTCTGGTTTTTTTTCTATGGTAGAACTTGTTTTTTAAGAACTTATTAAGAAAGTAATTTTAAGTTTAAGGTTTTTTCAGAGGTTGCGGTTTGTTTTTTTACATAACCTAAGTATCTTAATTTTGGTTGTAAAAAACTTTGATTATCTGAAAAGTTGATTGATACTGCTATAAAATGGATCCAAACTGTGTGGTATTGGCCTACCGTCTGGGTAAAGCTTTGAAATGCTAAAATGTTGATTGATGTGAGATTTTTTTTTTCGATATTTTTACTTTAAAAACTCGGGAAAAGTCGGGTTTATTTTCTATGGCAGAACTTGTTTTTTAGGAACTTATTAAAAATGTAATTTTTAGTTTAAGGTTTTTTCAGAGGTTGCGGTTTGTTTTTTCACATACTTAAGAATTTGAATTTTGGTTGTAAAAAATTTTGATTATCTGAAATTTGATTGATACTGCTATATAATGGATCCAAACTCTGTGTGGTTTTGGCCCACCGTCTCGGAAAAGCTTTGAAATGCAAAAATGTTGATTGAGGTGAGATTTTTTTTTTCGAAATTTTTACTTTAAAATTTGGGAAAAGTCGGTTTTATTTTCTATGGCAGAACTTGTTTTTTAGGAACTTATTAAGGATGTAATTTTTAGTTTAAGGTTTTTTCAGAGGATGCGGTTTGTTTTTTCACATAACTTAAGTATTTTAATTTTTGTTGTAAAAAACTTTGATTATCTGAAAAGTTGATTGATACTGCTATATAATGGATCCAAACTGTGTGGTTTTGGCCTACCGTCTGGGAAAAGCTTTGAAATGCAAAAATGTGAATTGTTGTGAGATTTTTTTTTTTTGAAATTTTGACTTTAAGAACTCGGGAAAAGTTGGTTTTATTTTCTATGGCAGAACTTGTTTTTTTAAGAACTAGCAATTTTGTAATTTTTAGTTTAAGGTTTTTTCAGAGGTTGTGGTTTGTTTTTTCACATAAGTTAAGTATCTTAATTTTGGTTGTAAAAAACTTTGATTATATGAAAAGTTGATTCATACTGCTATAAAATGGATCCAAACTCTGTGTGGTTTTGGCCTACCGTCTCGGAAAAGCTTTGAAATGCAAAAATGTGGATTGTTGTGAGATTTTTTTTTTCGAAATTTGGACTTTAAAAACTCGGGAAGAGTTGGGTTTATTTTCTATGGCAGAACTTGTTTTTTAAGAACTAGTAATTTTGTAATTTTTGGTTTAAGGTTTTTTTCAGAGGTTTTGGTGTGTTTTTTCACATAACTTAAGTGTCTTAACTGTGGTTGTAAAAAACTTTGATTATCTGAAAAGTTGATTGATACTGCTATAAAATGGATCCAAACTCTGTGTGGTTTTGGCCTACCGTCTCGGAAAAGCTTTGAAATGCAAAAATGTGGATTGTTGTGAGATTTTTTTTTTTCGAAATTTTGACTTTAAAAACTCGGGAAAAGTTGGTTTTATTTTCTATGGCAGAACTTTTCTTTTAAGAATTTTCAAAGTTTGTACATTTTTTTTTAAGG
>NW_022997203.1:0-1841 GCF_900245975.1 Drosophila guanche | reverse complement strand
AAGTTGATTGATACTGCTATTAAATGGATCCAAACTCTGAGTGGTTTTGGCCTACCGTCTCGAAAAGATTTGAAATGCAAAAATGTTGATTGTTGTGAGATTTTTTTTTTTTTCGAAATTTTGACTTTAAAAACTCGGGAAAAGTTGGTTTTATTTTCTATGGCAGAACTTGTTTTTTAAGAACTAGCAATTTTTTAATGTATAGTTTAAGGTTTTTTCAGAGGTTGCGGTTTGTTTTTTCACATAACTTAAGTATCTTAATTTTGGTTGCACAAATCTTTGATTATCTGAAAAGTTGATTGATACTGCTATAAAATGGATCAAAACTCTGTATGGGTTTGGCCTACCGTCTGGGTAAAGCTTTGAAATGCAAAAATGTTGATTTTTGTGAGGTATTTTTTACGAATTTTTGACTTAAAAAACTCTGGAAAAGTCGGGTTTATTTTCTATGCCAGAACTTGTTTTTTAAGAATTTATTAAGGAAGTTATTTTAAGTTTAAAGTTTTTTCAAAGGTTGCGGTTTGTTTTTTCACATAACTTAAGTATCTTAGATCTGGTTGTAAAAAACTTTGATTATCTGAAAAGTTGATTGATACTGCTATAAAGTGGATCCAAACTCTGTGTGGTTTTGGCCTACCGTCTCGGAAAAGCTTTGAAATGCAAAAATGTGGATTGTTGTGAGATTTTTTTTTTTTCGAAATTTTGACTTTAAAAACNGGTTTATTTTCTATGCCAGAACTTGTTTTTTAAGAATTTATTAAGGAAGTTATTTTAAGTTTAAAGTTTTTTCAAAGGTTGCGGTTGGTTTTTTCACATAACTTAAGTATCTTAGATCTGGTTGTAAAAAACTTTGATTATCTGAAAAGTTGATTGATACTGCTATAAAGTGGATCCAAACTCTGTGTGGTTTTGGCCTACCGTCTCGGAAAAGCTTTGAAATGCAAAAATGTGGATTGTTGTGAGATTTTTTTTTTTCGAAATTTTGACTTTAAAAACTTGGGAAAAAGTTGGTTTTATTTTCTATGGCAGAACTTGTTTTTTAAGAACTAGCAATTTTGTAATTTATAGTTTAAGGTTTTTTCAGAGGTTGTGGATTGTTTTTTCACATAACTTAAGTATCTTAATTTTGGTTGTAAAAACCCTTGATTATCTGAAAAGTTGATTGATACTGCTACAAAGTGGATCCAAACTCTGTGTGGTTTTGGCCTACCGTCTCGGAAAAGCTATGAAATGCAAAAATGTGGATTGTTGTGAGATTTTTTTTTTTCGAAATTTTGACTTTAAAAACTTGGGAAAAAGTTGGTTTTATTTTCTATGGCAGAACTTGTTTTTTAAGAACTGGCAATTTTGTAATTTTTAGTTTAAAGTTTTTTCAGAGGTTGCGGTTCGTTTTTTCACATAACTTAAGTATCTTAATTTTGGATGTAAAAAACTTTGATTATCTGAAAAGTTGATTGATACTGCTATTAAATGGATCTAAACTGCTTGTGGTTTTGGCCTACGGTCTCGGAAAAGCTTTGAAATGCAAAAATGTTGATTGTTGTGAGATTTTTTTTTTCGAAATTTTGACTTTAAAAACTCGGGAAAAGTCGCTTATATTTTCTATGGCAGAACTTGTTTTTTAAGAGCTAGTAATTTTGTTATTTTTAGTTTAAGGTTTTTTCAGAGGTTGTGGTTTGTTTTTTTCACATAACTTAAGTATCTTAATTTTGGTTGTAAAAACCCTTGATTATCTGAAAAGTTGATTGATACTGCTATTAAATGGATCCAAACTTTTTGTGGTTTTGGCCTACCGTCTCGGAAAAGCTTTGAAATGCAAAAATGTTGATTTTTGTGAGATT
>NW_022997202.1:0-1843 GCF_900245975.1 Drosophila guanche | reverse complement strand
TTTTACAACCAAAATTAAGATACTTAAGTTATGTGAAAAAACAAACAGCAACCTCTGAAAAAACCTTAAACTAAAAATGACATCCTTAATAAGTTCCTAAAAAACAAGTTCTGCCATAGAAAATAAACCCGACTTTTCCCGAGTTTTTAAAGTCAAAATTTGGAAAAAAAAATCTCACAACAATCAACAATTTTGCATTTCAAAGCTTTTCCGAGACGGTAGGCCAAAACCACAAAGAGTTTGGATCCATTTTATAGCAGTATCAATCAACTTTTCAGATAATCAAGGGTTTTTACAACCAAAATTAATATACTTATGTTATGTAAAAAAACAAACCACAACCTCTGAAAAAACCTTAAACTAAAAATTACAAAATTACTAGTTCTTAAAAAAAAAGTTCTGCCATAGAAAATAAACCCGACTGTTCCCGAATTTGTAAAGTCAAAATGTCGTGAAAAATACCTCACAAAAATTAACATTTTTGCATTTCAAAGCTTTACCCAGACGGTAGGCCACAACCACACACAGTTTGGATCCATTTTATAGCAGGATCAATAAACTTTACAGATAATCAAAGTTTTTTGCAACCAGATCTAAGATACTTAAGTTATGTGAAAAAAACAAACCGCTACTTCTAAAAAAACCTTAAATTAAAAATTACATCATTAATAAGTTCCTAAAAAGAAGTTCTGCATAGAAAATAACCCGACTCTTCCCGAGTTTTTAAAGTCAAAATTTCGTAAAAAATACCTCACAAAAATCAACATTTTTGCATATCAAAGCTTTTCCCTGACGGTAGACCAAAACCACACACAGTTTGGATCCATTTTATAGCAGTATCAATCAACTTTTCAGATAATCAAAGTTTTTTACAACCACAATTAAGATACTTAAGTTATGTGAAAAAACAAACCGCAACCTCTGAAAAAACCTTAAACTAAAAATTATAAAATTACTAGTTCTTAAAAAACAAGTTCTGCCATAGAAAATAAAACCGACTTTTCCCGAGTTTTTAAAGTCAAAATTTCGAGAAAAAAAAATCTCACTAAAATCAACATTTTTGCATTTCAAAGCTTTTCCGAGTCGGTAGGCCAAAACCACAAAAAGTTTGGATGCATTTAATAGCGGTATCAATCAACTTTTCAGATAATAAAGGGTTTTTACAACCAAAATTAAGATACTTATGTTATGTGAAAAAACAAACCACAACCTCTGAAAAAACCTTAAACTTAAAATTACTTTCTTAATAAGTTCTTAAAAATCAAGTTCTGCCATAGAAAAAAAACCCGAGTTTTTAAAGTAAAAATTTCGTACAAAATACCTCACAAAAATGAACATTTTTGCATTTTAAAGCTTTACCCAGACGGTAGGCCAAAACCACACAGAGTTTGGATCCATTTTATAGCAGTATCAATCAACTTTTCAGATAATCAAATTATAAAATTACCATTTCTTAAAAAACAAGTTCTGCCATAGAAAATAAACCCGACTTTTCCCGAGTTTTTAAAGTCAAAATTTCGGGAAAAAAAAATCTCACTAAAATCAACATTTTTGCATTTCAAAGCTTTTCCGAGTCGGTAGGCCAAAACCACAAAAAGTTTGGATGCATTTAATAGCGGTATCAATCAACTTTTCAGATAATCGAGGGTTTTTACAACCAAAATTAAGATACTTATGTTATGTGAAAAAACAAACCACAACCTCTGAAAAAACCTTAAACTAAAAATTACAAAATTACTAGTTCTTAAAAAACAAGTTCTGCCATAGAAAATAAAAACCGACTTTTCCCGAGTTTTTAAAGTCAAAATTTCGAAAAAAAAAAATCTCACAGCAATCAACATTT
>NW_022997201.1:0-1843 GCF_900245975.1 Drosophila guanche | reverse complement strand
ACCCGACTTTTCCCGAATTTTTAAAGTCAAAATTTGGTACAAAACACCTCACAAAAGTCAACATTTTTTCATTTCAAAGCTTTACCCAGACGGTAGGCCAAAACCACACAGAGTTTGGATCCACTTTATAGCAGTATCAATCAACTTTTCAGATAATCAAAGTTCTTTACAACCAGGTCTAAGATACTTAAGTTATGTGAAAAAACAAACCGCAACTTCTAAAACACATTAAACAAAAAAGTACAACATTTTGAAAATACTTAAAAGAAAAGTTCTGCCATAGAAAATAAACCCGACTTTTCCCGAATTTTTAAAGTAAAATTTTCGAAAAAAAAAATCTCACAACAATCAACATTTTTGCATTTCAAAGCTTTACCCAGACGGTAGGCCGAAACCACACAGAGTTTGGATCCATTTTATAGCAGTATGAATCAACTTTTCAGATAATCAAAGTTTTTTTGCAACCAGATCTAAGATACTTAAGCTCTGAAAAAACCTTAAACAAAAAATTACTTTCTTAAAAAATTCTTAAGAAAAAATTTCTGCCATAGAAAATAAACCCGACTCTTCCCAAGTTTTAAAAGTCAAAATTTCGTACTAAATACCTCACAAAAATCAACATTTTTGCATTTAAAGCCTTTACCCAGACGGTAGGCCAAAACCACACAGAGTTTGGATCCATTTTATAGCAGTATCAATCAACTTTTCAGATAATCAAAGTTTTTTGCAACAAAAATTAAGATACTTAAGTTATGTGAAAAAACAAACCGCAACCTCTGAAAAAACCGTAAAATAAAAATTACATCCTTAATAAGTTCTTAAAAAACAAGTTCTGCCATAGAAAATAAACCCGACTTTTCCCGAGTTTTTAAAGTAAAAATTTCGTACAAAATACCTCACAAAAATAAACATTTTTGCATTTCAAAGCTCTACCCAGACGGTAGGCCAAAACCACACAGATTTTGGATCCATTTTATAGCAGTATCAATCAGCTTTTCAGATAACCAAAGTTTTTACAACAAAAATTAAGATACTTAAGTTATGTGAAAAACAAAGCGCTACTTCTAAAAAACCTTAAACAAAAAAGTACAATCTTTGAAAATTCTTAAAAGAAAAGTTCTGCCATAGAAAATAAACCCGACTTTTCCCGAGTTTTTAAAGTAAAAATTTCGTACAAAATACCTCATAAAAATCAACATTTTTGCATTTCAAAGCTTTACCCAGACGGTAGGCCAAAACCACACAGATTTTGGATCCACTTCATAGCAGCATCAATCAACTTTTCAGATAATCAAAGTTTTTACAACCAGATCTAAGATACTTAAGTTATGTGAAAAATCAGATCGCAACCTCTGAAAAAACCTTAAACTAAAAATTACTTTCTTAATAATCTCTTAAAAAAAAAGTTCTGGCATAGATAATAGACCCGACTTTTCCAGAATTCTTAAAGTCAAAATTTCGTACAAAATACCTCACAAAAATCAAAATTTTTTGCATTTCAAAGCTTTACCCAGACGGTATTCCAAAACCACACAGAGTTTGGATCCATTTTATGGCAGTATCAATCAACTTTTCAGATAATCAAAGTTGTTTGCAACCAAAATTAAGATACTTAAGTTATGTGAAAAAACAAACCGCAACCTTTGAAGAAACCTTAAAATAAAAATTACATCCTTAATAAGTTCTTAAAAAACAAGTTCTGCCATAGAAAATAAACCCGACTTTTCCCGAGTTTTTAAAGTAAAAATTTCGTACAAAATACCTCACAAAAATAAACATTTTTGCATTTCAAAGCTTTGCCCAGACGGTAGGCCAAAACCACACAGATTTTGGATCCATTTTA
>NW_022997200.1:0-1843 GCF_900245975.1 Drosophila guanche | reverse complement strand
TCACAAAAATCAACAATTTTGCATTTCAAAGCTTTACCCAGACGGTAGGCCAAAACCACACAGAGTTTGGATCCATTTTATAGCAGTATCAGTAAACTTTTCAGATAATACTAAGATACTTAAGCTATGTGAAAGAACAAATCGCTACCTCTGAAAAAACCTTAAACTAAAAATTATATCCTTAACTAGTTCTTAAAAATAAGTCCTGCCATAGAAAATAAACCCGACTTTTCTCAAAATATTTAAGTTAAAATTTTGAAAAAAAAATCTCACAACAACCAAGATTTTTTACATTTCAGAGCTTTACCCAGACGGTAGGCTAAAACCACACAGAGTTTGAATCCATTTTATAGCAGTATCAATTAACTTTTCAGATAATCAAAGTTATTTACAACCAGATCTAAGATACTTAAGTTATGTGAAAAAACAAACCGCAACCTCTCAGAAAACCTTAAACTAAAAATTTCATCCTTAATAGGTTCTTTAAAAGCAAGTTCAGCCATAGAAAATAAACCCAAATCTTCCTGAGGTTTTTTAGTCAAAATTTCGAAAAAAAAAATCTCACAACATTAAAGATTTTTTGCATTTCAAAGCTTTTCCGAGACGGTAGACCAAACCCACACAGAGTTTGGATCCACTTTATAGCAGTATCAATCAACTTTTCAGGTAATCAAAGTTCTTTACAACCGACCTAAGATACTTAAGTTATGTGAAAAAAAAAACCGCAACCTCTGAAAAAAACCTTAAACAAAAAAGTAACAAACTTTGAAAATTCTTAAAAGAAAAGTTCTACCATAGAAAATAAACCCGACTCTTCCCGAGTTTTTAAATTCAAAATTTCGTAAAAAATACCTCACAAAAATCAACAAGTTTGCATTTTAATGCTTTACCCAGACGGTAGGCCAAAATCACACAGAGTTTGGATCCATTTTAGATCAGTATCAATTAACTTTTCAGATAATCAAAATCTTTACAACCAGATCTAAGATACTTTAGTTATGTGAAAAAACAAACCGCAACCTCTGAAAAAACCTTAAACTAAAAATAACATACTTAATAAGTTCTTAAAAAACAAGTTCTGCCTTAGAAAATAAACCCGACTTTTCCCGAGTTTTTAAAGTCAAAAATTCGAAAAAAAAAATCTCTCAACAATCATCATTTTTGCATTTTAAAGCTTTACCCAGACGGTAGGCCAAAACCACACACAGTTTGTATCCACTTTAAAGTTCAAAGTTCTTTACAACTAGAACTAAGATACTTAAGTTATGTGAAAAAACAAACCGCTACTTCTAAAAAAACATTAAACAAAAAAGTAAAAATTTTGAAAATTTTTAGAAGACCCGACTTTTCCCTAGATTTTAAAGTCAAAATTTCGTAAAAAATACCTCACACAAATCACCTTTTTTTCATTTAAAGCTGTAAGGCAGACGGTAAGGCAAAACCACAAAGTGTTTGGATACACTTTTTAGCCGCATCAATCAGCTTTTCAGATAATCAAAGTTGTATACAACCAAATCTAAGATACTTAAGTTATGTGTAAAAAAAAATCGCTACCTCTGAAAAAAAAAAGTACAAACTTTGGAAATTCTTAAAAAAAAAAGTTCTGCCTAGAAAATAAACCCGACTTTTCCCGAATTTTTAAATTCAAAATTTCGTAAAAAATACCTCACAAAAATCAACAATTTTGCATTTCAAAGCTTTACCCAGACGGTAGGCCAAAACCACACAGAGTTTGGATCCATTTTATAGCAGTATCAGTAAACTTTTCAGTTAATACTAAGCTACTTAAGCTATGTGAAAGAACAAATAGCTACCTCTGAAAAAACCTAAAACAAAAAAATTA
>NW_022997199.1:0-1844 GCF_900245975.1 Drosophila guanche | reverse complement strand
AGGTTTTGAGAAGGAAGGACGATAGACTTATTGGTCTGAAGCCTTTTGGGGTTGTGTGTGAGGGTTTCCCTGCTTTAGGGATAAAGACTATTTTAGCCTTTAGCCAAGCGCGGGGGATTTTTCCCACTGTCAGTATCTTCCTGAAGATACTTTGCAGCCAGTTGATGGCCATGTGCCCGGCTTTTTGTAGCTGAGCCGGAATGAATTGGTCCGGGCCAGGTGATTTCTAGGATTTAAAGCTGTTTACTGCCCAGCTAATATTCCGTTTTGTGAGGATGTGCCCCATCGAGGTTTCCGGGCCTTCACTTGGGGTGTCTGCCGGCTTGATGGTCGTACACCCAGGAAAATGAGTATCGAGTAGAATGTGTAGGGAGTCCTCACTAGAGTTTGTCCACGTACCATCAGTTCTCTTGAGATATCCCACCAAATGTTTGGATGGATGTTTTTGACAGGATCTTTCGTAGCCTTGCGGCTTCTGACGTGTCCTCAATTTCGGAGGCAAAATTTTTGCCAAGAGGCCCTTTTTGCTCTCCTTGTTTCTTTTTTGTATAGGGTTAGCTTACTTTTGTAATTTCCCCAGTGCGCTACCTCGCTGCTGCTTTTGGCTGTGTTAAAGAGAGTCCTGCAGTCTTTCCGGAGGGTATCTATATGTTTAGACCACCAGGGGGTTTCATTTTCCCTCTTGGGTTGGTTGAGGGGCAAGCTGCCATGAAGGCCTTGTTGCAAGCTTCCGTGAAATTGTCCACAAGACGATTAAGATCGTCTTGTGTGTCCGGGCATTTTAGGGCTAGGGGGGGGAGTAGTTCCTCCATTTTTGCACTATACGTATCCCAGTTGGCTTTTCTTGGGTTTATATAGCTAGTGGGTATGGTGCTTTCGAGCGATAGGATTGTCTCGATGTACCTGTGGTCGGAGAAGGAGTGGTCCTCTATATGTTTAGACCACCAGGGGGGTTTCATTTTCCCTCTTGGTTTGGTTGAGGGGCAAGCTGCCATGAAGGCCTTGTTGCAAGCTTCCGTGAAATTGTCCACAAGACGATTAAGATCGTCTTGTGTGTCCGGGCATTTTAGGGCTAGGGGGGGGAGTAGTTCCTCCATTTTTGCACTATACGTATCCCAGTTGGCTTTTCTTGGGTTTATATAGCTAGTGGGTATGGTGCTTTCGAGCGATAGGATTGTCTCGATGTACCTGTGGTCGGAGAAGGAGTGGTCCTCTAGGACTCTCCAACTTTTCATTATGTCTGACAGTTTGTGAGACAATAGAGTGAGGTCAATAACCTCTTGACGGTTTTTTATGATAAAAGTGGGGTCATTACCCCGATTACCAATAATTAGGTTGGAGTTTAGGATGAAGCTGAAAAGTGACTCACCCCTTACATTTGTATCCGAGCTCCCCCATTGGGTGTGATGAGCGTTGGCATCGCAGCCTATTAGTAGGCTTGTATTCGACCTCTCGCTGTCGCTGGCAATCTTGCGAACGAGGTCACTGGGAGGATCGCTTTCTTCATGAGCCATGTAGGACGACACCAGGTTCAGGCGTGTCCCTTGTAGCTCTAGGCTAGCCGCCGTGTTGTCGCCATTGCTAAAATTATGGAGCAGAAAGATATTTAAGTGCTTTCTTGCTAATATGCAGGTTCTAATTTTACCTTAAGTTTGGGCTACAATCAGCTTGTAGTCCTTCGTCGCTAATCCACAGACCCTGCCTCCTACCACCCAGGGCTCTTGGATTAGGACTATGTCCCCTCCGCTCGCGACTAAGCGGAGTATCAGGGCAGCGGATGCTGCTTTACAGTGGTGGAGATTAATCTGCAGAAGCCTCAGAGACTTCATTAGAGTCATTCTCCA
>NW_022997198.1:1292-1844 GCF_900245975.1 Drosophila guanche | reverse complement strand
CCAAAACAAAACAGAGTTTGGATCCATTTTATAGAAGTATCAATCAAATTTTCAGATAATGAAAGTTTTTTACAACCACAATTAAGATACTTAAGTTATGTGAAAAAACAAACCGCAACCTCAGAAAAAACCTGAAACTTAAAATTACTTCCTTAATAAGTTCTTAAAAAACAAGTTCTGCCATAGAAAATAAACCCGAATTTTCCCGAGTTTTTAAAGTCAAAATTTGGAAAAAAAATCTAACAACAATCAACAATTTTGCATTACAAAGCTTTACCCAGACGGTAGGCCAAAACCACACAGAGTTTGGATCCATTTTATAGCAGAATCAATCAACTTTTCAGATAATCAAAGTTTTTTTACAACCACAATTAAGATACTTAAGTTATGTGAAAAAACAAACAGCAACCTCTAAAAAAACCTTAAACTAAAAATAACATCATTAATAAGTTCCTTAAAAAACAAGTTCTGCCATAGAAAATAAACCCGACTTTTCCCAAGTTTTTAAAGTCAAAATATCGAAAACAAAAAATCTCACAACAATAAGCATTT
>NW_022997198.1:0-1234 GCF_900245975.1 Drosophila guanche | reverse complement strand
CAAAACCACACAGAGTTTGGATCCATTTTTTAGCAGTATCAATCAGCTTTTCAGATAATTAAAGTTTTTTACAACCAAAATTAAGATATTTAAGTTATTTGAAAAAACAAAACGCAACCTCTGAAAAAACCTTAAACTAAAAATGACATCCTTAATAAGTTCATAAAAAACAAGTTCTGCCATAGAAAATAAACCCGACATTTCCCGAGTTTTTAAAGTAAGAATATCGAAAAAAAAATCTCACATCAATCAAAATTTTTGCATTTCAAATCAATACCCAGGCGGTAGGCCAACTCCACAAACAGTTTAGATCCATTTTATAGCAGTATCAATCAACTTTTCAGATAATCAAAGTTTTTTACAACCAAAATTAAGATACTTAAGTTATGTGAAAAAACAAACCACAACCTCCGAAAAAACCCTAAACTAAAAATTACATCATTATTAAGTTCCTTAAAAAACAAGTTCTGCTAAGAAAATAAACCCGACTTTTCCCGAGTTTTTAAAGTCAAAATTTGGAAGAAAAAAAATCTCACAACAATTAACAATTTTGCATTACAAAGCTTTACCGAGACGGTAGGCCAAAACCACACAGAGTTTGGATCCATTTTATAGCAGTATCAATCAACTTTTCAGATAATCAACGTTTTTTTACAACCACAATTAAGATACTTAAGTTATGTGAAAAAACAAACAGCAACCTCTAAAAAGACCTTAAAGTNCAATACCCAGGCGGTAGGCCAACTCCACAAACAGTTTAGATCCATTTTATAGCAGTATCAATCAACTTTTCAGATAATCAAAGTTTTTTACAACCAAAATTAAGATACTTAAGTTATGTGAAAAAACAAACCACAACCTCCGAAAAAACCTTAAACTAAAAATTACATCATTATTAAGTTCCTTAAAAAACAAGTTCTGCCATAGAAAATAAACCCGACTTTTCCCGAGTTTTTAAAGTCAAAATTTGGAAAAAAAAAATCTCACAACAATTAACAATTTTGCATTACAAAGCTTTACCGAGACGGTAGGCCAAAACCACACAGAGTTTGGATCCATTTTATAGCAGTATCAATCAACTTTTCAGATAATCAACGTTTTTTTACAACCACAATTAAGATACTTAAGTTATGTGAAAAAACAAACAGCAACCTCTAAAAAGACCTTAAAGTAAAAATTACATCATTAATAAGTTCATTAAAAAACAAGTTCTGCCATAGAAAATAAGCCCGAC
>NW_022997197.1:0-1846 GCF_900245975.1 Drosophila guanche | reverse complement strand
AAAGCTTTTCCGAGACGGTAGGCCAAAACCACACAGAGTTTGGATCCACTTTATAGCAGTATCAATCAACTTTTCAGATAATCAAAATTATTTACAACCAAAATTCAGATTCTTAACTTATGTGAAAAAACAAACCGCAACCTCTGAAAAAACCTGAAACTAAAAATTACATCCTTAATAAGTTCCTAAAAAACAAGTTCTGCCATAGAAAATAAACCCGACTTTTCCCGAGTTTTTAAAGTAAAAATATCGAAAAAAAAAAAGTCTCACATCAATCAACATTTTTGCATTTCAAAGCTTTACCTAGACGGTAGGCCAATACCACACAGTTTGGATCCATTTTATAGCAGTATCAATCAACTTTTCAGATAATCAAAGTTTTTTACAACCAAAATTAAGATACTTAAGTAATGTAAAAAAACAAACCACAACCTCTGAAAAAACCTTAAACTAAAAATTACAAAGTTACTAGTTCTTAAAAAAAAGTTCTTCCATAGAAAATAAAACCAACTTTTCCCGAGTTTTTAAAGTCAAAATTTCAACAACAAAAAATCTCACAACAATCCACATTTTTGCATTTCAAAGCTTTTCCGAGACGGTAGGCCAAAACCACACNAAAATCTCACATCAATCAACATTTTTGCATTTCAAAGCTTTACCCAGACGGTAGGCCAATACCACACAGTTTGGATCCATTTTATAGCAGTATCAATCAACTTTTCAGATAATCAAAGTTTTTTACAACCAAAATTAAGATACTTAAGTAATGTAAAAAAACAAACCACAACCTCTGAAAAAACCTTAAACTAAAAATTACAAAGTTACTAGTTCTTAAAAAAAAGTTCTTCCATAGAAAATAAAACCAACTTTTCCCGAGTTTTTAAAGTCAAAATTTCAACAACAAAAAATCTCACAACAATCCACATTTTTGCATTTCAAAGCTTTTCCGAGACGGTAGGCCAAAACCACACAGAGTTTGGATCCACTTTATAGCAGTATCAATCAACTTTTCAGATAATCAAAATTATTTACAACCGAAATTCAGATTCTTAAGTTATGTGAAAAAACAAACCGCAACCTCTGAAAAAACCTTAAACCAAAAATTACATCTTTAATAAGTTCCTAAAAAACAAGTTCTGCCATAGAAAATAAACCCGACTTTTCCCGAGTTTTTAAAGTAAAAATATCGAAAAAAAAATCTCACATCAATCAACATTTTTGCATTTCAAAGCTTTACCCAGACGGTAGGCCAAAACCACACAGTTTGGATCCATTATATAGCAGTATCAATAAACTTNACACAGAGTTTGGATCCACTTTATAGCAGTATCAATCAACTTTTCAGATAATCAAAATTATTTACAACCAAAATTCAGATTCTTAAGTTATGTGAAAAAACAAACCGCAACCTCTGAAAAAACCTTAAACTAAAAATTACATCCTTAATAAGTTCCTAAAAAACAAGTTCTGCCATAGAAAATAAACCCGACTTTTCCCAAGTTTTTAAAGTAAAAATATCGAAAAAAAAATCTCACATCAATCAACATTTTTGCATTTCAAAGCTTTACCCAGACGGTAGGCCAAAACCACACAGTTTGGATCCATTATATAGCAGTATCAATAAACTTTTCAGATAATCAAAGTTTTTTACAACAAAAATTAAGATACTTAAGTTATGTGAAAAAACAAACCGCAACCTCTGAAAAAACCTTAAACTAAAAATTACATCCTTAATAAGTTCCTAAAAAACAAGTTCTGCCATAGAAAATAAACCCGACTTTTCCCGAGTTTTTAAAGTAAAAATATCGAAAAAAAAAAAATCTCACGTCAATCAACATTTTTGCAT
>NW_022997196.1:0-1847 GCF_900245975.1 Drosophila guanche | reverse complement strand
TACAAAATGTAAATTGGTTTTGATGGTTGATTGGACATGTTTCCCATATACATGTATAATATAACTTCAGCATGATTTGATTATGAAGAAACGATAATGTACGATATGATATACTGTACTGTATGGCCTTTCATATAAAATAGGCATTGTTTTGATATAAATACAAGATGTAAATTGGTTATAATGGTTGATTGGGCATGTTTCCCATATACATATATAATATAACTTCAGCATGATTTGATTATGAAGAAACGATAATGTACGCTTTGATATACTGTACTGTATGGCCTTTCATATGAAATGGGCATTGTATTGATATAAATACAAAATGTTAAATGGCTTTGATGGTTGATTGGGCATGTTTCCCATATACATGTATAATATAACTTCAGCATGATTTGATTATGAAGAAACGATAATGTACGATATGATATACTGTACTGTATGGCCTTTCATATAAAATAGGCATTGTTTTGATATAAATACAAGATGTATATTGGTTATGATGGTTGATTGGGCATGTTTCCCATATACATGTATAATATAACTTCAGCATGATTTGATTATGAAGAAACGATAATGTACGATATGATATAGTGTACTGTATGGCCTTTCATATGAAATGGGCATTGTATTGATATAAATACAAAATGTAAATTGGTTTTGATGGTTGATTGGACATGTTTCCCATATACATGTATAATATAACTTCAGCATGATTTGATTATGAAGAAACGATAATGTACGCTTTGATATACTGTACTGTATGGCCTTTCATATGAAATGGGCATTGTATTGATATAAATACAAAATGTAAATTGGTTTTGATGGTTGATTGGACATGTTTCCCATATACATGTATAATATAACTTCAGCATGATTTGATTATGAAGAAACGATTATGTACGATATGATATACTGTACTGTATGGCCTTTCATNCATATGAAATGGGCATTGTATTGATATAAATACAAAATGTAAATTGGTTTTGATGGTTGATTGGACATGTTTCCCATATACATGTATAATATAACTTCAGCATGATTTGATTATGAAGAAACGGTTATGTACGATATGATATACTGTACTGTATGGCCTTTCATATGAAATAGGCATTGTATTGATATAAATACAAAATGTATAATGGTTATGATGGTTGATATCATAAGGGCATTTTTTCCATATACATGTTTAATATAACTTCAGCATGATTTGATTATAAAGAAACGATAATGTACGATATGATATTCTGTATGATTTTTCATATGTTAGCCGTGACCCTGGGGAAAAACCTGTATATGCACTGGTGTCCGACTTGATATATATCATCTGATGAAAAATTTTAAATTTTGTCTTTACATATGATATGGGGGAAAATACCTAGCTGACAATGTCTGATACTTTATTTGGTTGGATATGTATATAGTTGTTACTATATATGAATAACATTGAAGTGTTTGTGTTTTTCTTTTATTAAAATACTAGAAGAAATTACTGTTAAGGGGAACTCCCTGATGTAGGCACCCGATTTGCGGAAGCCGTGGCAAAAAACCTATATAGGGAGTGGTATCGTGCTGGGTATGTTTTATATGTTGAAAAATTTAAAATTTGTCTTTACATATGATATCGGGAAAATACATAGCTGGCAATGTGTAATAATTTATTTGGTTGGATATATATATATAGTTGTTACTATATATAAATAATATTAAAGTGTTTGTGTGTTTCTTGTATTAAAATACTAGAAGAAATGACTGTTAAGGGGAACTCCCTGATGTAGGCACCCGATTTGCGGAAGCCGTGGCAAAAAACCTATATAGGGAGTGGTATCGTGCTGGGTATGTTT
>NW_022997195.1:0-1847 GCF_900245975.1 Drosophila guanche | reverse complement strand
GATACTTAAGTTATTTGAGAAAACAAACCGCAACCTCTGGAAAAACCTTAAACTAAAAATTGCTTCCTTAATAAGTTCTTAAAAAAACAAGTTCTGCCATAGAAAATAAACCCGACTTTTCCTGAGTTTTTAAAGTAAACATTTCGAAAACAAAAAATCTCACAACAATCAACATTTTTGCATTTCAAAGCTTTAGGCCAAAACCACACAGAGTTTGGATCCATTTTATAGCAGTATCAATCAACTTTTCAGATAATCAAAGTTTTTTACAACCAAAATTAAGATACTTAAGTTATGTGAAAAAACAAACCGTAACCTCTGAAAAAACCTTAAACTAAAAATTACATCCTTAATAAGTTTCTAAAAAACAAGCTTTGCCATAGAAAATAAACCCGACTTTTCCCGAGTTTTTAAAGTAAAAATAGCGAAAAAAAAAATCTCACATCAATCAACATTTTTGCATTTCAAATCCTTACCCAGGCGGTAGGACAAAACCACAAACAGTTTGGATCCATTTTATAGCAGTATCAATCAACTTTTCAGATATTCAAAGTTTTTTACAACCAAAATTAAGATACTGAAGTTAAGTGAAAAAACAAACCGCAACCTCTGAAAATAACCTTGAACTAAAAATTACAAAATTACTAGTTCTTAAAAAACAAGTTCTGCCATAGAAAATAAAACCGACTTTTCCCGAGTTTTAAAGTCAAAATTTCGAAAAAAAAAAATCTCACAACAATCAACATTTCTGCATTTCAAAGCTTTACCCAGACGGTAGGCCAAAACCACACAGATTGGATCCATTTTATAGCAGTATCAATGAACTTTTCAGATAATCAAAGTTTTTTACAACCAGATCTAAGATACTTAAGCTATGTGAAAAAAAAAAATCGCTACCTCTGAAAAAACCTTAAACTTAAAATTACATCCTTAATAAGTTCTAAAAAAACAATTTCTGAAATAGAAAATAAACCCGACTTTTCCCGAGTTTTTAAAGTCAAAATTTCGACAATAAAAATCTCACAACAATCAACATTTGTGCGTTTCAAAGCTTTACCCAGACGGTAGGCCAAATCCACAGAGAGTTTGGATCCATTTTATAGCAGTATCAATCAACTTTCCAGATAATCAAAGTTTTTACAACCAAATTTAAGACTTACTTAAGTTATGTGAAAAAACAAACCGCAACGTCTGAAAAACCTTAAACTTAAAATTACATCCTTAATAAGTTCTTAAACAACAAGTTCTGCCTGAAAAAACCTTAAACTAAAATTTTCATCCTTAATAAGTTCCTAAAAAAGAAGTTCTGCCATAGAAAATAAACCCGACTTTTCCCGAGTTTTTAAAGTAAAAATATCGAAAAGAAAAATCTCAAATCAATCAACATTTTTGCATTTCAAATCCTTACCCAGGCGGTAGGACAAAACCACAAACAGTTTGGATCCATTTTATAGCAGTATCAATCAACTTTTCAGATATTCAAAGTTTTTTACAACCAAAATTAAGATACTTAAGTTATGTGAAAAAACAAACCGCAACCTCTGAAAAAACCTTAAACTAAAAATTGCTTCCTTAATAAGTTCTTAAAAAACAATTTCTGAAATAGAAAATAAAACCGACTTTTCCCGAGTTTTTAAAGTAAAAATATCGAAAAAAAAAATCTCACATCAATCAACATTTTTGCATTTGAAAGCTTTATCCAGACGGTAGGCAAAAACCACACAGTTTGGTTCCATTTTATAGCAGTATCAATCAACTTTTCAGATATTCAAAGTTTTTTACAACCAAAATTAAGATACTTAAGTTAAGTGAAAAAACAAACCGCAACCTCTGAAAAAAACCTTGAA
>NW_022997194.1:0-1847 GCF_900245975.1 Drosophila guanche | reverse complement strand
GTTATGAGAAAAACAAACCACAGCCCCTGAAAAAACCTTAAACTAAAAATTACATCCTTAATTAGTTCCTGAAAAACAAGTTTTGCTATAGAAAATAAAACCGACTTTTCCAGCGTTTTAAAGTCAAAATTTCGAAAAAAAAATCTCACAACAATCCACATTTTTGCATTTCAAAGCTTTTCCGAGACGGTAGGCCAAACCCACAAGCATTTTAAATCCATTTGATAGCAGTATCAATCAACTTTCCAGATAATCAAAGTTTCTTACAACCGAAATTAAGATACTTAAGTTATGTGAAAAAACAAACCGCAACCTCCGAAAAAACTGATTTAAAAAAAATAATCTCTCAACAATCAACATTTTTGCATTTCAAAGCTTTTCCGAGACGGTTGGCCAATACCACAAACAGTTTGGATCCATTTTATAGCAGTATCAATCAACTTTTTAGATAAACACCGTTTTTTACAACCAAAATTAAGATACTTAAGTTATGTGAAAAAACAAACCGCAACATCTGAAAAAAACTTTAAACTTAAAACTACTTCCTTAACAAGTTCTTAAAAACAAGTTCTGCCATAAAAAATAAACCCGACTTTTCCAGAGGTTTTTTCAAAGAATCGTAAAAAATACCTCACAAAAATCAACATTTTTGCATTTCAAAGCTTTACCCAGACGGTAGGCCAAAACCACACAGAGTTTGGATCCATTTTATAGCAAAATCAATCAACTTATCAGATAATTAAAGTTTTTTACAACCAAAATTAAGATACTTAAGTTATGTAAAAAAACAAACCGCAACCTCTGAAAAACCCGTAAACTTAAAATTACTTCCTTAATAAGATCTTAAAAAACAAGTTCTGCCATAGAAAATAAACCCGAGTTTTTAAAGTCAAAATTTCGTACAAAATACATCACAAAAATCAACATTTTTGCATTTCAAAGCTTTACCCAGACGGTAGGCCAAAACCACACAGAGTTTGGATCCTTGTTATAGAAGTATCAATCAACTTTTCAGATAATCAAAGTTTGTTACAACCAAAATTCAGATACTTAAGTTATGTGAAAAAACAAACCGCAACCTCTGAAAAAAAACCTTAAACTAAAAATTACTTCCATAATAAGTTGCTAAAAAACAAGTTCTGCCATTGAAAATAAACCCGACTTTTCCCGAGTTTTTAAAGTAAAAATATCGAAAAAAAAAATCTCACATCAATCAACATTTTTGCATTTCAAAGCTTTACCCAGACGGTAGGCCAAAACCACACAGAGTTTGGATCCATTTTATAGCAGAATCATTCAACTTTTCTGATAATCAAAATTTTTTACAACCAAAATTAAGATATTTTAGTTATGTGAAAAAACAAACCGCAACCTCTGAAAAAACCTTAAACTTAAAATTACAAAATTGCTAGTTCTTAAAAAACAAGTTCTGGCATAGAAATTAAACCCCATTTTTCCCGAGTTTTGAAAGTCCAAATTTCGAAAAGAAGAAAATCTCACAACAATCAACATTTTTGCATTTCGAAGGTGTATATTTCCCAGACGGTAAGGCAAAATCACAAAGTGTTTGGATTCACTTTTTATCTCCATCAATCAGATTTTCAGACAATGATAGTTCTTTACAACCAGATCTAAGATACTTAAGATATGTGAACTAAAAATTAAAAAATTATTAGTTCTTAAAAAACAAGTTCTGCCATAGAAAATAAACATGACTTTTCCCGAGTTTTTAAAGTCAAAATTTCGTGAAAAATACCTTACAAAAATCAACATTTTTGCATTTCTAAGGTGTATATTTCCCAGACGGTAAGGCAAAACCACAAACTGTTTGGATTCATTTGATAGCA
>NW_022997193.1:0-1848 GCF_900245975.1 Drosophila guanche | reverse complement strand
GGATGTAATTTTTAGTTTAAGGTTTTTTCAGAGGTTGCGGTTTGTTTTTTCACATAAGTTAAGAATCTGAATTTTGGTTGTAAAAAATTTTGATTATCTGAAAAGTTGATTGATACTGCTATAAAGTGGATCCAAACTCTGTGTGGTTTTGGCCTACCGTCTCGGAAAAGCTTTGAAATGCAAAAATGTGGATTGTTGTGAGATTTTTTTTTTCGAAATTTTGACTTTAAAAACTCGGGAAAAGTTGGTTTTATTTTCTATGGCAGAACTTGTTTTTTTAAGAACTAGCTATTTTGTAATTTTTAGTTTAAGGTTTTTTCAGAGGCTGTGGTTTGTTTTTTCTCATAACTTAAATATCTTAATTTTGGTTGTAAAAAACTTTGATTATCTGAAAAGTTGATTGATACTGCTATAAAATGGATCCAAACTGTGTGGTTTTGGCCTACCGTCTGGGTAAAGCTTTGAAATGCAAAAATGTTGATTGATGTTAGATTTTTTTTTTTTTGAAATTTTGACTTTGAGGTTGAGGTTTGTTTTTTTCACATAACNAAAAATGTTGATTGATGTTAGATTTTTTTTTTTTTTGAAATTTTGACTTTGAGGTTGAGGTTTGTTTTTTTCACATAACCTAGTTATCTTAGATCTGGTTGTATGGAACTTTGTTTATCTGAAAAGTTTATTCATACTGCTATCAAGTGGATCCAAACTCTGTGTGGTTTTGGTTCCAAACACTTTGTGTTTTTGCTTTGCCGTCTGGGAAATATACAGATTTGAAATGCAAAAATTTTGATTTTTGTGAGGTATTTATTACGAAATTTGGACTTTAAAAACTCGGGAAGAGTTGGGTATATTTTCTATGGAAGAACTTTTCTTTTACAAATTTTCAAAGTTTGTTGCTTTTTTGTTTAAGGTTTTTTAGAAGTAGCGGTTTGTTTTTTCACATAACTTAAATATCTTAATTTTTTTTGTAAAAAACTTTAATTATCTGAAAAGTTGATTGATAATGCTATAAAATGGATCCAAACTCTGTGTGGTTTTGGCCTACCGTCTCGGTTAAGCTTTGAAATGCAAAAATGCTTATTGTTGTGAGATTTTTTTTTCCAAATTTTGACTTTAAAAACTCGGGAAAAGTTGGTTTTATTTTCTATGGTTTTATTTTTCTTTTAGTTTAAGGTTTTTTCAGAGGTTGTGGTTTGTTTTTTCACATATCTTAAGTATCTTAATTTTGGATGTAAAAACCCTTGATTATCTGAAAAGTTGATTGATACTGCTATTAAATGGATCCAAACTTTTTGTGGTTTTGGCATACGGTCTCGGAAAAGCTTTGAAATGCAAAAATGTGGATTGTTGTGAGATTTTTTTTTTCGAAATTTTGACTTTAAAAGCTCGGGAAAAGTCGGTTTTATTTTCTATGGCAGAACTTGTTTTTTAAGAACTAGTAATTTTGTAATTTTTAGTTTAAGGTTTTTTTTAGAGCTTGCGGTTTGTTTTTTTTTTCATAACTTAAGTATCTTAGATCTGGTTGTAAAAAACTTTGATTATCTGAAAAGTTGATTGATACTGCTATATAATGGATCCAAACTGTGTGGTTTTGGCCTACCGTCTGGGTAAAGTTTTGAAATGCAAAAATGTTAATTGATGTGAGATAGTTTTTTCTGATATTTTTACTTTAAAAACTCGGGAAAAGTTGGTTTTATTTTCTATGGCAGAACTTGTTTTTTAAGAACTAGCAATTTTGTAATTTTTAGTTTAAGGTTTTTTCAGAGGTTGTGGTTTGTTTTTTCACATAACTTAAGTATCTTAATTTTGGTTGTAAAAACCCTTGATTATCTGAAAAGTTGATTGATA
>NW_022997192.1:0-1848 GCF_900245975.1 Drosophila guanche | reverse complement strand
GTTGATTGGGCATGTTTCCCATATACATGTATAATATAACTTCAGCATGATTTGATTATGAAGAAACGATAATGTACGATATGATATAGTGTACTGTATGGCCTTTCATATGAAATAGGCATTGTATTGATATAAATACACGATGTAAATTGGTTATATTGGTTGATTGGGCATGTTTCCCATATACATGTATAATATAACTTCAGCATGATTTAATTATGAAGAAACGATAATGTACGATATGATATACTGTACTGTATGGCCTTTCATACGAAATGGGCATTGTATTGATATAAATACAAAATGTATAATGGTTATGATGGTTGATATCATAAGGGCATTTGTTCCATATACATGTATAATATAACTTCAGCATGATTTGATTATAAAGAAACGATAATGTACGATATGATATTCTGTATGATTTTTCATATGTTAGCCGTGACCCTGGGGAAAAACTTGTATATGCACTGGTGTCCGAATTGATATGTATCATCTGATGAAAAATTTTAAATTTTGTCTTTACATATGATATGGGGGAAAATACCTAGCTGACAATGTCTGATACTTTATTTGATTGGATATGTATATAGTTGTTACTATATATGAATAACATTGAAGTGTTTGTGTTTTTCTTTTATTAAAATACTAGAAGAAATGACTGTTAAGGGGAACTCCCTGATGTAAGCACCCGATTTGCGGAAGCCGTGGCAAAAAACCTATATAGGGAGTGGTATCGTGCTGGGTATGTTTTATATGTTGAAAAATTTAAAATTTGTCTTTACATATGATATGGGGGAAAATACCTAGCTGACAATGTCTGATACTTTATTTGGTTGGATATGTATATAGTTGTTACTATATATGAATAACATTGAAGTGTTTGTGTTTTTCTTTTATTAAAATACTAGAAGAAATGACTGTTAAGGGGAACTCCCTGATGTAGGCACCCGATTTGCGGAAGCCGTATCAAAAAACCTATATAGGAAGTGACATCGTGCTGGGTATGTTTTATATGTTGAAAAATTTAAAATTTGTCTTTACATATGATATCGGGAAAATACATAGCTGGCAATGTCTAATACTTTATTTGGTTGGATATATATATATAGTTGTTACTATATATAAATAATATTAAAGTGTTTGTGTGTTTCTTGTATTAAAATACTAGAAGAAATGACTTAAGGGGAACTCTCTGATGTAGGCACCCGATTTGCGGAAGCCGTGGCAGAAAACCTATATAGGGAGTGGTATCGTGCTGGGTAGGTTTTATATGTTGAAAAATTTAAAATTTGTCTTTACATATGATATGGGGAAAATACATAGCATACATATGTTTCCCATATACATGTATAATATAACTTCAGCATGATTTGATTATGAAGAAACGATAATGTACGATATGATATACTGTACTGTATGGCCTTTCATATAAAATAGACATTGTTTTGATATAAATACAAGATGTATATTGGTTATGATGGTTGATTGGGCATGTTTCCCATATACATGTATAATATAACTTCAGCATGATTTGATTATGAAGAAACGATAAGGTACGATATGATATACTGTGCTGTATGGCCGTTCATATGAAATGGGCATTGTATTGATATAAATACAAAATGTATAATGACTTTGATGGTTGATTGGGCATGTTTCCCATATACATGTATAATATAACTTCAGCATGATTTGATTATGAAGAAACGATAATGTACGACATTATATAGTGTACTGTATGGCCTTTCATATGAAGTAGGCATTGTGTTGATATAAATACAAGATGTAAATTGGTTATGATGGTTGATTGGGCATGTTTCCCATATACATGTATAATATAACTTC
>NW_022997191.1:0-1849 GCF_900245975.1 Drosophila guanche | reverse complement strand
TATGGCAGAACTTGCTTTTTAGGAACTTATTAAGGATGTTATTTTTTGTTTAAGGTTTTTTTCAGAGGTAGCGATTTGTTTTTTTTCACATAGCATAAGTATCTTAGATCTGGTTGCAAAAAACTTTGATTATCTGAAAAGTTGTTTGATGCTGCTATAAAATGGATCCAAACTGTGTGTGGTTTTGGCCTACCGTCTGAGTAAAGCTTTGAAATGCAAAAATAATGATTGTTGTGAGATTTTTTTCGAAATTTTGACTTTAAAAACTCGAACTTATGAAGGATTTAATTTTTAGTTTAAGGTTTTTTCAGAGGTTGCGGTTTGTTTTTTTACATAACTTAAGTATCTTAGATCCGGTTGCAAAAAACTTTGATTATCTGAAAAGTTGTTTGATGCTGCTATGAAGTGGATCCAAACTGTGTGTGGTTTTGGCCTACCGTCTGGGTAAAGCTTTGAAATGCAAAAATGATGATTGTTGTGAGGTATTTTTTTTCGAAATTTTGACTTTAAAAACTCGAACTTATTAAGGATTTAATTTTTAGTTTAAGGTTTTTTCAGAGGTTGCGGTTTGTTTTTTCACATAACTTAAGTATCTTAGATCTGGTTGCAAAAAACTTTGATTATCTGAAAAGTTGTTTGATGCTGCTATGAAGTGGATCCAAACTGTTTGTGGTTTTGGCCTACCGTCTGGGTAAAGCTTTGAAATGCAAAAATGATGATTGTTGTGAGGTATTTTTTTCGAAATTTTTACTTTAATACCTCGAACTTATTAAGGATTTAATTTTTAGTTTAAGGTTTTTTCAGAGGTTGCGGTTTGTTTTTTCACATAACTTAAGTATCTCAGATCTGGTTGCAAAAAACTTTCATTATCTGAAACTGTGTGTGGTTTTGGCCTACCGTCTGGGTAAAGCTTTGAAATGCAAAAATGTTGATTGTTGTGAGTATTATATTGTTAAAATTTTGACTTTAAAAACTCGGAAAATGTCGGGTTTATTTACTATGGTAGAACTTGTTTTTTAAGAATTTATTAAGGATGTAATTTGTAGTTTAAGGTTTTTACAAAGGTTGCGGTTTGTTTTTTCACATATCTTAAGTTTGATTGTCTGAGAAGTTGTTTGATGCTGCTATGAAGTGGATCCTAACTGCGTTTGGTTTTGGCCTACCGTCTGGGTAAAGCTTTGAAATGCAAAAATGATGATTGTTGTGAGATTTTTTTTCTTCGAATTTTTGACTTTAAAAACTCTGGAAAAGTCGGGTTTAGTTTCTATGGCAGAACTTGCTTTTTAGGAACTTATTAAGGATGTCATTTTTTGTTTAAGGTTTTTTCAGAGGTTGCGGTTTGTTTTTTTACATAACTTAGTATCTTAGATCTGGTTGCAAAAAACTTTGATTATCTGAAAATTTAATTGATACTGCTATAAAATGGATCCAAACTGTGTGTGGTTTTGGCCTACCGTCTGCGTAAAGCTTTGAAATGCAAAAATGATGATTGTTGTGAGATTTTTTTTCTTCGAATTTTTTACTTTAAAAACTCGGGAAAAGTCGGGTTTATTTTCCATGGCAGAATTTGTTTTTTAAGAACTTATTAAGGATGTAATTTTTTGTTTAAGGTTTTTTCAGAGGTTGCGGTTTGTTTTTTCACATAACTTAAGTATCTTAGATCTGGTTGCAAAAAACTTTGATTATCTGAAAATTTAATTGATACTGCTATAAAATGGATCCAAACTGTGTGTGGTTTTGGCCTACCGTCTGGGTAAAGCTTTGAAATGCAAAAATGATGATTGTTGTGAGATTTTTTTTCTTCGAATTTTTTACTTTAAAAACTCGGGAAAAGTCGGGTTTATATTGT
>NW_022997190.1:0-1849 GCF_900245975.1 Drosophila guanche | reverse complement strand
TTTTTTCACATTACTTAAGTATCTTAATTTTGGTTGTAAAAAACTTTGATTATCTGAAAAGTTGATTGATACTGCTATAAAATGGATCCAAACTGTTTGTGGAGTTGGCCTACCGCCTGGGTAAGGATTTGAAATGCAAAAATGTTGATTGATGTGAGATTTTTTTTTCGATATTCTTACTTTAAAAACTCGGGAAAAGTCGGGTTTATTTTCTATGGCAGAACTTGTTTTTTAGGAACTTATTAAGGATGTCATTTTTAGTTTAAGGTTTTTTCAGAGGTTGCGGTTTGTTTTTTCACATAACTTAAATATCTTAATTTTGGTTGTAAAAAAACTTTGATTATCTGAAAAGTTGATTGATACTGCTATAAAATGGATCCAAACTCTGTGTGGTTTTGGCCTACCGTCTGGGTAAAGCTTTGTAATGCAAAATTGTTGATTGTTGTGAGATTTTTTCAGAGGTTGCGGTTTGTTTATCTTAATTTTTGTTGTAAAAAACTTTGATTATCTGAAAAGTTGATTGATGCTGCTATAAAATGGATCCAAACTCTGTGTGGTTTTGGCCTACCGTCTAGGTAAAGCTTTGTAATGCGAAATTGTTGATTTTTGTGAGATTTTTTTTCCTCCAAATTTTGACTTTAAAAACTCGGGAAAAGTCGGGTTTGTTTTCTATGGCATAACTTGTTTTTTAAGAACTTATTAAGGAAGTAATTTTAAGTTTCATGTTTTTTTCAGAGGTTGCGGTTTGTTTTTTCACATAACTTAAGTATCTTAATTTTGGTTGTAAAAAACTTTGATTAGTTGAAAAGTCGCTTTTATTTTCTATGGCAAATCTTGTTTTTTAAGAACTAGCAATTTTGTAATTTTTAGTTTAAGGATTTTTCAGAGGTTGCGGTTTGTTTTTTCACATAACTTAAGTATCCTAATTGTGGTTGTAAAAAACTTTGATTATCTGAAAAGTTGATTGATACTGCTATAAAATGGATCCAAACCCTGTGTGGTTTTGGCCTACCGTCTGGGTAAATCTTTGTAATGCAAAATTGTTGATTGTTGTGAGATTTTTTCAGAGGTTGCGGTTTGTTTATCTTAATTTTGGTTGTAAAAAACTTTGATTATCTGAAAAGTTGATTGATACTGCTATAAAATGGATCCAAACTCTGTGTGGTTTTGGCCTACCGTCTAGGTAAAGCTTTGGAATGCAAAATTGTTGATTTTTGTCAGATTTTTTTTCTTCCAAATTTTGACTTTAAAAACTCGGGAAAAGTCGGGATTATTTTCTATGGCATAACTTGTTTTTTAAGAACTTATTAAGGAAGTAATTTTAAGTTTCATGTTTTTTTCAGAGGTTGCGGTTTGTTTTTTCACATAACTTAAGTATCTTAATTTTGGTTGTAAAAAACTTTGATTACTTGAAAAGTCACTTTTATTTTCTATGGCAGATCTTGTTTTTTAAGAACTAGCAATTTTGTAATTTTTAGTTTAAGGATTTTTCAGAGGTTGCGGTTTGTTTTTTCACATAACTTAAGTATCTTAATTGTGGTTGTAAAAAACTTTGATTATCTGAAAAGTTGATTGATACTGCTATAAAATGGATCCAAACCCAGTGTGGTTTTGGCCTACCGTCTGGGTAAATCTTTGTAATGCAAAATTGTTGATTGTTGTGAGATTTTTTCAGAGGTTGCGGTTTGTTTATCTTAATTTTGGTTGTAAAAAACTTTGATTATCTGAAAAGTTGATTGATACTGCTATAAAATGGATCCAAACTCTGTGTGGTTTTGGCCTACCGTCTAGGTAAAGCTTTGTAATGCAAAATTGTTGATTGTTGTGAGATTTTTTTTTTTTTTTTTTT
>NW_022997189.1:0-1853 GCF_900245975.1 Drosophila guanche | reverse complement strand
GGTTTTGGCCTACCGTCTGGGTAAAGCTTTGAAATGCAAAAATGTTGGTTGTTGTGAGATTTTTATTGTCGAAATATTGACTTTAAAAACTCGGGAACAGTCGGGTTTATTTTCTATGGCAGAACTTTTTTTTAGGAACTTATTAAAGATGTAATTTTTAATTTAAGGTTTTTTTAGAAGTAGCGGTTTGTTTTTTCACATAACTTAAGTATCTTAGATCTGGTTGAAAAAAAACTTTGATTATCTGAAAAGTTGATTGATACTGCTAAAAAATTGATCCAAAATGTGTGTGGATTTCGCCTACCGTCTGGGTAAAGCTTTGAAATGCAAAAATGTTGGTTGTTGTGAGATTTTTATTGTCGAAATATTGACTTTAAAAACTCGGGAACAGTCGGGTTTATTTTCTATGGCAGAACTTTTTTTTAGGAACTTATTAAAGATGTAATTTTTAGTTTAAGGTTTTTTCAGAGGATGCGGTCTGTTTTTTCACATAACTTAAGTATCTTAGATCTGCTTGCAAAAAACTTTGATTATCTGAAAAGTCTATTGATACTGCCATAAAATGGATCCAAACTCTGGTGGTTTTGGCCTACCGTCTAGGTTAAGCTTTGAAATGCAAAAATGTTGATTGTTGTGAAATTTTTATTGTCGAAATATTGACTTTAAAAAGTCGGGAACAGTCGGGTTTATTTTCTATGGCAGAACTTTGTTTTAGGAACTTAATAAAGATGTAATTTTTAGTTTAAAGTTTTTTCAGAGGATGCGGTCTGTTTTTTCACATAACTTAAGTATCTTAGATCTGCTTGTAAAAAACTTTGATTATCTGAAAAGTCTATTGATACTGCTATAAAATGGATCCAAACTCTGTGTGGTTTTGGCCTAACGTATAGGTTAAGCTTTGAAATGCAAAAATGTTGATTGTTGTGAGATTTTTATTGTCGAAATATTGATTTTAAAAACTCGGGAACAGTCGGGTTATTTTCTATGGCAGAACTTTTTTTAGGAACTTATTAAAGATGTAATTTTTAATTTAAGGTTTTTTTAGAAGTAGCGGTTTGTTTTTTCACATAACTTAAGTATCTTAGATCTGGTTGAAAAAAAACTTTGATTATCTGAAAAGTTGATTGATACTGCTAAAAAATTGATCCAAAATTTGTGTGGATTTCGCCTACCGTCTGGGTAAAGCTTTGAAATGCAAAAATGTTGGTTGTTGTGAGGTATTTTTCACGACATTTTGACTTTACAAATTCGGGAACAGTCGGGTTTATTTTCTATGGCAGAACTTTTCTTTTAAGAATTTTAAAAGCTTGTACTTTTTTGTTTAATGTTTTTTCAGAGGTTTCGGTTTGTTTTTTCACATAACTTAAGTATCTTAGATCTGGTTGCAAAAAACGTTGATTATCTGAAAAGTTTATTGATACTGCTATAAAATGTATCCAAACTCTTTGTGGTTTTGGTCTACCGTCTGGGAAAAGCTTTGAAATGCAAAAATGTTTTTTTTTGTGAGGTATTTTTTACGAAATTTTGACTTTAAAAACTCGGGAAGAGTCGGGTTATTTTCTATGGCAGAACTTTTTTTTTAGGAACTTATTAAAGATGTAATTTTTAGTTTAAGGTTTTTTCAGAGGTTGCGGTCTGTTTTTTCACATAACTAAAGTATCTTAGATCTGGTTGCAAAAAACTTTGATTATCTGTAAAGTTGATTGAAACTGCTATAAAATGGATCCAAACTCTGTGTGGTTTTGGCCTACCGTCTAGGTTAAGCTTTGAAATGCAAAAATGTTGATTGTTGTGAGATTTTTATTGTCGAAATATTGACTTTAAAAACTCGGGAACAGTCGGGTTTATTTTCT
>NW_022997188.1:0-1855 GCF_900245975.1 Drosophila guanche | reverse complement strand
TAACTTAAGTATCTTAGATCTGGTTGCAAAAAACTTTGATTATCTGAAAAGTTGATTGATACTGCTAAAAAACTGATCCAAACTGTGTGTGGTTTTCGCCTACCGTCTGGGTAAAGCTTTGAAATGCAAAAATGTTGATTTTTGTGAGGTATTTTTCACGACATTTTGACTTTACAAATTCGGGAACAGTCGGGTTTACTTTCTATGGTGGAACTTTTCTTTTAAGAATTTTCAAAGTTTGTTTTTTTTTTGTTTAAGGGTTTTTCAGAGGTTGCGGTTTGTTTTTTCACATAACTTAAGTATCTTAGATCTGGTTGCAAAAAACTTAGATTATCTGAAAAGTTTATTGATACTGCTATAAAATGGATCCAACTGTGTGTGGTTGTGGCCTACCGTCTGGGTAATACTTTGAAATGCAAAAATGTTGATTGTTGTGAGATTTTTATTGTCGAAATATTTATTTTAAAAACTCGGGAAGAGTCGGGTTTATTTTCTATGGCAGAACTGTTTTTTTAAGAACTTATTAAGGATGTTATTTTTAGTTTTAGGTTTTTTCAGTGTTAGTCATTTGCTTTTTCACATAACTTAAGTATCTTAGATCTGGTTGCAAAAAACTTTGATTATCTGAAAAGTTGATTGATACTGCTAAAAAACTGATCCAAACTGTGTGTGGTTTTCGCCTACCGTCTGGGTAAAGCTTTGAAATGCAAAAATGTTGATTTTTGTGAGGTATTTTTCACGACATTTTGACTTTACAAATTCGGGAACAGTCGGGTTTATTTTCTATGGCAGAACTTTTCTTTTAAGAATTTTCAAAGTTTGTACTTTTTTGTATAAGGTTTTTTCGTAGATTGCGGTTTGTTTTTTCACATAACTTAAGTATCTTAGATCTGGTTGCAAAAAACTTTGATTATCTGAAAAGTTGATTGATACTGCTAAAAAATTGATCCAAACTGTGTGTGGTTTTCGCCTACCGTCTGGGTAAAGCTTTGAAATGCAAAAATGTTGATTTTTGTGAGGTATTTTTCACGACATTTTGACTTTACAAATTCGGGAACAGTCGGGTTTATTTTCTATGGTGGAACTTTTCTTTTAAGAATTTTCAAAGTTTGTTTTTTTTTTGTTTAAGGGTTTTTCAGAGGTTGCGGTTTGTTTTTTCACATACCTTAAGTATCTTAGATCTGGTTGCAAAAAACTTTGATTATCTGAAAAGTTTATTGATACTGCTATAAAATGGATCCAAACTCTGTGTGGTTTTGGCCTACCGTCTAGGTAAAGCTTTGAAATGCAAAAATGTTGATTGTTGTGAGATTTTTATTGTCGAAATATTGATTTTAAAAACTCGGGAAGAGTCCCCAAATAAAAGATACCGTCTTGACAAAAAAATTCTTGAATAATTCCTACAATAAAAATCAAAATCCAAAAAAGTCACAATCAGTAAACGAAAAAGTGTATTGAATTCATAGAATCTAGACCAACGTTTTTTGAAACTAATAGATTTTTAACTAACTATGACGATTTTTTAACTAGGTTTGACACACACCAAAACCGGAACCGCCTGGGTAAAGCTTTGAAATGCAAAAATGATGGTTGTTGTGAGATTTTTATTGTCGAAATATTGACTTTAATAACTCGGGAACATTAAGGTTTATTTTATATTGCAGAACTTTTCTTTTAAGAATTTTCAAAGTTTGTACATTTTTTGTTTAAGGTTTTTTCAGAGGTTGCGGTTTGTTTTTTCACATAACTTAAGTATCTTAGATCTGGTTGCAAAAAACTTTGATTATCTGAAAAGTTTATTGATACTGCTATAAAATGGATCCAAACTCTTTGTGGTTTTGGTCTACCGTCTGGG
>NW_022997187.1:0-1855 GCF_900245975.1 Drosophila guanche | reverse complement strand
TTCAAAGCTTTTCCGAGACGGTAGGCCAAACCAACACAGAGTTTGGATCAATTTTATACCAGTAGCAATCAACTTTTCAGATAATCAAAGTTTTTTACAACCAAAATTAAGATACTTAAGTTATGTGAGAAAACAAACCGCAACCTCTGAAAAAAACTTAAACTTAAAGATACTTTCTTAATAAGTTCTTAAAAAACAAATTCTGGCATAGAAAATAAACCCGACTTTTCCCGAGTTTTTAAAGTCAAAAATTCGAAAGAAAAAAAATCTCACAAGAATCTACATTTTTGCATTTCAAAGCTTTTCGGAGATGGTAGGCCAAAACCACACAGAGTTTGGATCCATTTTATAGCAGTATCAATCAACTTTTCAGATAATCAAAGTTTTGTACAACCAAAATAAAGATACTTAAGTTATGTGAAAAAACAAACAGCAACCTCTGAAAAAACCTTAAACTAAAAATTACATCCTTAATAAGTTCCTAAAAAAAACAAGTTCTGCCATAGAAAATAAACCCGACTTTTCCCGAGTTTTTAAAGTCAAAAATTCGTAAAAAATACCTCACAAAAATCAACATTTTTGCATTTCAAAGCTTTTCCGAGACGGTACGCCAAAACCACACAGAGTTTGGATCCATTTTATAGCAGTATCAATCAACTTTTCAGATAATCAAAGTTTTGTACAACCAAAATAAAGATACTTAAGTTATGTGAAAAAACAAACAGCAACCTCTGAAAAAACCTTAAACCAAAAATTACATCCTTAATAAGTTCCTAAAAAAACAAGTTCTGCCATAAAAAATAAAACCGACTTTTCCCGAGTTTTTAAAGTCAAAAATTCGTAAAAAAAAATCTTACAACAATCAACATTTTTGCATTTTAAAGCTTTACCCAGACGGTAGGTTAAAACCACACAGAGTTTGGATCCATTTTATAGCAGTATCAATCAACTTTTCAGATAATCAAAGTTTTTTGCAACCAGATCTAAGATACTTAAGTTATGTGAAAAAACAAACCGCAACCTCTGAAAAAACCTTAAACTTAAAATAACTTTCTTAATAAGTTCTTAAAAAAACAAGTTCTGGCATAGAAAATAAACCCGACTTTTCCTGAGTTTTTAAAGTCAAAAATTCGTAAAAAATACCTTACAAAAATCAACATTTTTGCATTTCAAAGCTTTACCCAGACGGTAGGCCAAAACCACACAGAGTTTGGATCCATTTCATAGCAGTATCAATCAACTTTTCAGATAATCAAAGTTTTTTACAACCAAAATTAAGGTACTTAAGTTATGTGAAAAAACAAACCGCAACCTCTGAAAAAACCTTAAACTTAAAATAACTTCCTTAATAAGTTCCTAAAAAACAAGTTCTGGCATAGAAAATAAACCCGACTTTTCCTGAGTTTTTAAAGTCAAAAATTCGTAAAAAATACCTTACAAAAATCAACATTTTTGCATTTCAAAGCTTTACCCAGACGGTAGGCCAAAACCACACAGAGTTAGGATCCATTTTATAGCCGTATCAATCAACTTTTCAGATAATCAAAGTTTTTTACAACCAAAATTAATGTACTTAAGTTATGTAAAAAAAACAAACCGCAACCTCTGAAAAAGCCTTACACTTAAATATACTTCGTTAATAAGTTCTTAAAAAACAAGTTCTGCCATAGAAAATAAACCCGACTTTTCCCGAGTTTTTAAAGTCAAAAATTCGTAAAAATACCTCACAAAAATCAACATTTTTGCATTTCAAAGCTTTACCCAGACGGTAGGCCAAAACCACACAGAGTTTGGATCCATTTTATAGCAGTATCAATCAACTTTTCAGATAATCAAAGTTTTTTACAACCAAAAT
>NW_022997186.1:0-1855 GCF_900245975.1 Drosophila guanche | reverse complement strand
CGTAAACAAAATATAACATACTTTAGAAATTCTTCAAAAAAAGTTCTGCCATAGGAAATAAACCCGACTTTTCCCGAGTTCTTAAAGTCAAAAATTCGAAAAAAAAATTCTCACAAAAATCAAAATTTTTGCATTTCAAAGCTTTACCCAGACGGTCTTCCAAAACCACTCAGAGTTTGGATCCACTTTATAGCAGTATTAATCAACTTTTTAGATAATCAAAGTTTTTTTAAACCAGATCTATGATACTTAAGCTATGTGAAAAAACAAACCGCAACCTCTGAAAAAACCTAAAACTAAAAATTACATCCTTCATAAGTTCTTAAAAAAAAGGTCTGCCATAGAAAATAAACCCGACTGTTCCCGAGTTTTTAAAGTAAAAATTTCGAAAAAAAAAATCTCGCAACAATCAATAATTTTGCATTACAAAGCTTTACCCAGGCGGTAGGCCAAACCACACAGAGTTTGGATCCATTTTATAGCAGTATCAATAAACTTTTAAGACCAGATCTAAGACAATTATAGTATGTGAAAAAAACAACAGCTTCCCCTAAAAAACCTTAAACAAAATATAACATACTTTAGAAATTCTTCAAAAAAAGTTCTGCCATAGAAAATAAACCCGACTTTTCCCGAGTTCTTAAATTCAAAAATTCGAAAAAAAAATTCTCACAAAAATCAACATTTTTGCATTTCAAAGCTTTACCCAGACGGTCTTCCAAAACCACTCAGAGTTTGGATCCACTTTGTAGCAGTATCAATCAACTTTTCAGATAATCAAAGTTCTTTTCTACCAGATCTAAGATACTTAAGTAATGTGAAAAAACAAACTGCAACCTCTGAAAAAACCTTAAACTAAAAATTACTAAATTGCTAGTTCTTAAAAAACAAGTTCTGCCATAGAAAATAAAACCGACTCTTCACGAGATTTTAAAGTCAACATTTCGTAAAAAATACCTCACAAAAATCAACATTTTTGAATTTTAAAGCTTTTCCGAGACGGTAAGCCAAAACCGCAAACAGTTTGGATCCATTTTATAGCAGTATCAATCAACTTTTCAGATATTCAATGTTTTTTAAAACCAAAATTAAAACTTACTTAAGTTATGTGAAAAAACAAACCGCAACCTCTGAAAAAACCTAAAACTAAAAATTACATCCTTCATAAGTTCTTAAAAAAAGGTCTACCATAGAAAATAAACCCGACTTTTCCCGAGTTCTTAAAGTCAAAATTTCGAAAAAAAAAATTTCACAACAATCAACAATTTTGCATAACAAAGCTTTACCCAGGCGGTAGGCCAAAACCACACAGAGTTTGGATCCATTTTATAGCAGTATCAATCAACTTTTCAGATAATCAAAGTTTTTTACAACCACAATTAAGATACTTAAATTATGAGAAAAAACAAACCAGAACCTCTGAAAAAACCTTAAACTGAAAATTACAAAATTGCTACTTCTTAAAAAACAAGTTCTGCCATAGAAAATAAAACCAATTTTTCCCGAGTTTTTAAAGTGAAAATTTCGAAAAAAAAAAATCTCACAACAATCAACTTTTTTGCATTTCAAAGCTTTACCCAGACGGTAGGCCAAAACCACACATCGTTTGGATCCATTTTATAGCAGTATCAATCAACTTTTCAGATAATCAAAGTTTTTTACAACCAAAATTAAGATACTTAAGATATGTGAAAAAACAAACCGCAACCTCTGAAAAAACTGATTAAAAAAAAAAAATCTCACAACAATCAACATTTTTGCATTTCAAAGCTTTTACGAGACGGTAGGATAAAACCACAAACAGTTTGGATCCACTTCATAGCAGCATCAATCAACTTTTCAGATATTTAAAGTT
>NW_022997185.1:0-1855 GCF_900245975.1 Drosophila guanche | reverse complement strand
TAGTTTAATGTTTTTTCAGAGGTTGCGGTTTGTTTTCTCAAATAACTTAAGTATCTTAATTTTGGTTGTAAAAAACTTTGATTATCTCAAAAGTTGATTGATCCTGCTATAAAAATGATCCAAACTCTGTGTGGTTTTGGCCTACCGTCTGGGTAAAGCTTTGAAATGCAAAAATGTGGATTGTTGTGAGATTTTTTTTTTTTCGAATTTTTGACTTTAAAAACTCGGGAAAAGTCGGGTTTATTTTCTATGGCAGAACTTGTTTTTTAAGAACTATCAATTTTGTAATTTTTAGTTTAAGGAGTTTTCAGAGGTTGCGGTTTTTTCACATAACTTAAGTATCTTAGATCTGATTGCAAAAAAACTTTGATTATCTGAAAAGTTGATAGATTCTGCTATAAAATGGATCCAAACTCTGCGTGGTTTTGGCCTACCCTCTGGGTAAAGCTTTGAAATATAAAAATGTGGATTGTTGTGAGATTTTTTTTCTTCGAATTTTTGACTTTAAAAACTCGGCAAAAGTCGGGTTTATTTTCTATGGCAGAACTTGTTTTTTAAGAACTTATTAAGAAAGCAATTTTTAGTTTAAGGTTTTTTCAGAGGTTGCGGTTTGTTTTCTCAAATAACTTAAGTATCTTAATTTTGGTTGTAAAAAACTTTGATTATCTGAAAAGTTGATTGATACTGCTATAAAATGAATCCAAACTCTGTGTGGTTTTGGCCTACCGTCTGGGTAAAGCTTTGAAATGCAAAAATGTGGATTGTTGTGAGATTTTTTTTTTTTTTTCGAATTTTTGACTTTAAAAATTTGGGAAAAGTCGGGTTTATTTTCTATGGCAGAACTTGTTTTTAAGAACTATCAATTTTGTAATTTTTAGTTCAAGGAGTTTTCAGAGGTTGCGGTTTTTTCACATAACTTAAGTATCTTAGATCTGATTGCAAAAAACTTTGATTATCTGAAAAGCTGATTGATTCTGCTATAAAATGGATCCAAACTCTGTGTGGTTTTGGCCTACCGTCTGGGTAAAGCTTTGAAATGCAAAAATGTGGATTGTTGTGAGATTTTTTTTTTTCGAATTTTTGACTTTAAAAACTCGGGAAAAGTCGGGTTTATTTTCTATGTCAGAACTTGTTTTTTAAGAACTTATTAAGGAAGTAATTTTTAATTTAAGGTTTTTTCAGACTTTGCGGTTTGTTTTTTCATATAACTTAAGTTTCTTAATTTTGGTTGTAAAAAACTTTGATTATCTGAAAAGCTGATTGATTCTGCTATAAAATGGATCCAAACTCTGTGTGGTTTTGGCCTACCGTCTGGGTAAAGCTTTGAAATGCAAAAATGTTGATTGTTGTGAGATTTTTTGTTTTCGAAATGTTTACTTTAAAAACTCGGGAAAGTCGGTTTTATTTTCTATGGCAGAACTTGCTTTTTAAGAACTTATTAAGAAAGCAATTTTTAATTTAAGGTTTTTTCAGAGGTTGCGGTTTGTTTTCTCAAATAACTTAAGTATCTTAATTTTGGTTGTAAAAAACTTTGATTATCTGAAAAGTTGATTGATCCTTCTATAAAATAGATCCAAACTCTGTGTGGTTTTGGCCTACCGTCTGGGTAAAGCTTTGAAATGCAAAAATGTGGATTGTTGTGAGATTTATTTATTTTTTTTTTTTTCGAATTTTTGACTTTAAAAACTCGGGAAAAGTCGGGTTTATTTTCTATGGCAGAACTTGTTTTTTAAGAACCATCAATTTTGTAATTTTTAGTTTAAGGAGTTTTCAGAGGTTGCGGTTTTTTCACATAACTTAAGTATCTTAGATCTGATTGCAAGAAACTTTGATTATCTGAAAAGTTGATTGATTC
>NW_022997184.1:0-1856 GCF_900245975.1 Drosophila guanche | reverse complement strand
TGGATCCAAACTCTGAGTGGTTTTGGCATACCGTCTCGGAAAAGCTTTGAAATGCAAAAATGTGGATTGTTGTGAGATTTTTTTTTTTCGAAATTTTGACTTTAAAAACTCGGGAAAGTTGGTTTTATTTTCTATGGCAGAACTTGTTTTTTAAGAACTAGCAATTTTGTAATTTTTAGTTCAAGGTTTTTTCAGAGGTAGCGGTTCGTTTTTTCACATAACTTAAGTATCTTCATTTTGGTTGTAAAAACCCTTGATTATCTGAAAAGTTGATTGATACTGCTATTAAATGGATCCAAACTCTGAGTGGTTTTGGCCTACCGTCTCGGAAAAGCTTTGAAATGCAAAAATGTTGATTGTTGTGAAATTTTTTTTTCGAAATTTTGACTTTAAAAACTCGGGAAAAGTCGGTTTTATTTTCTATGGCAGAACTTGTTTTTTAAGAACTAGTAATTTTGGAATTTTTAGATTACGATTTTTTCAGAGGTTGTGGTTTGTTTTTTTTACATAACTTAAGTATCTTAATTTTGGTTGTAAAAAACTTTGATTATCTGAAAAGTTGATTGATACTGCTATTAAATGGATCCAAACTGTTTGTGGTTTTGGCCTACGGTCTCGGAAAAGCTTTGAAATGCAAAAATGTTGATTGTTGTGAGATTTTTTTTTGTTCGAAATTTTTACTTTAAAAACTCGGGAAAAGTCGGGTTTATTTTCTATTGCAGAACTTGTTTTTTAGGAACTTATTAAGGATGTAATTTTTAGTTTAAGGTTTTTTCAGAGGTTGCGGTTTGTTTTTTCACATAAGTTAAGAATCTGAATTTTGGTTGTAAAAAATTTTGATTATCTGAAAAGTTGATTGATACTGCTATAAAGTGGATCCAAACTCTGTGTGGTTTTGGCCTACCGTCTGGATAAAGCTTTAAAATGCAAAAATGTTCATTTTTGTGAGGTATTTTGTACGAAATTTTGACTTTAAAAACTCGGGTTTTTTTTTCTATTGCAGAACTTGTTTTTTAAGAACTTATTAAAAAAGTAATTTTAAGTTTAAGGTTTTTTCAGAGGTTGCGGTTTGTTTTTTTACATAACTTAAGTATCTTAATTTTGGTTGTAAAAAACTTTGATTATCTGAAAAGTTGATTGATACTGCTATAAAATGGATCCAAACTGTGTGGTATTGGCCTACCGTCTGGGTAAAGCTGTGAAATACAAAAATGTTGTTTGATGTGAGATTTTTTTTTCGATATTTTTACTTTAAAAACTCGGGAAAAGTCGGGTTTATTTTCTATGGCAGAACTTGTTTTTTAGGAACTTATTAAGGATGTAATTTTTAGTTTAAGGTTTTTACAGAGGTTGTGGTTTGTTTTTTCACATAACTTAAGTATCTTAATTTTGGTTGTAAAAAACTTTGATTATCTGAAAAGTTAATTGATACTCCTTTAAAATGGATCCAAACTGTGTGTGGTTTTGGCCTACCGTCTGGGTTAAGCTTTAAAATGCAAAAATGGTAATTTTTGTGAGGTATTTTGTACGAAATTTGACTTTAAAAACTCGGGTTTTTTTTTCTATGGCAGAACTTGTTTTTTAAGAACTTATTAAGAAAGTAATTTTTAGTTTAAGGTTTTTTCAGAGGTTGTGGTTTGTTTTTTTTCACATAACTTAAGTATCTTAATTTTGGTTGTAAAAACCCTTGATTATCTGAAAAGTTGATTGATACTGCTATTAAATAGATCCAAACTTTTTGTGGTTTTGGGCTACCGTCTCGGAAAAGCTTTGAAATGCAAAAATGTTGATTGATGTGAGATTTTTTTTTCGATATTTTTACTTTAAAAACTCGGGAAAAGTCGGGTTTAATTTCT
>NW_022997183.1:0-1857 GCF_900245975.1 Drosophila guanche | reverse complement strand
CCCAGACGGTAGGCCAAAACCACACAGAGTTTGGATCCATTTTATAGCAGAATCAATCAACTATTCTGATAATCAAAGTTTTTTGCAACCAGATCTTAGATACTTAAGTTATGTGAAAAAACAAACCGCAACCTCTGAAAAAACCTTAAACTAAAAATAACAAAATTGCTAGTTCCTAAAAAACAAGTTCTGCCATAGAAAATAAACCCGACTTTTTCCGAGTTCTTAAAGTCAAAATTTGGTAAAAAAAAATCTCACAACAATCAACATTTTTGCATTTTAAAGCTTTACCCAGACGGTAGGCCAAAACCACACAGAGTTTGGATCCATTTTATAGCAGAATCTATCAACTTTTCAGATAATCAAAGTTTTTTGCAACCAGATCTAAGATACTTAAGTTATGTGAAAAAACAAACCGCAACCTCTGAAAAAACCTTAAACTAAAACTTACATCCTTAATAAGTTCCTAAAAAAACAAGTTCTGCCATAGAAAATAAACCCGACTTTTCCCGAGTTTTTTAAGTCAAAATTTGAAAAAAAAAAAATCTCACAACAATCAACATTTTTGCATTTCATAGCTTTACCCAGACGGTAGGCCAAAACTACAAACAGTTTGGATGCATTTTATAGCAGTATCAATCAACTTTTCAGATAATCAAAGTTTTTACAACCAAAATTAAGATACTTAAGTTATGTGAAAAACAATCCGCAATCTCTGAAAAAACCTTAAACTAAAAATAACTTCCTTAATAAGTTTCTAAAAAACAAGTTCTGCCATAGAAAATAAACCCGAGTTTTTAAAGCCAAAATTTCGTACAAAATACATCACAAAAATCAACATTTTTGCATTTTAAAGCTTTACCCAGATGGTAGGCCAAAACCACACAGAGTTTGGATACATTTTATGACAGAATCAATCAACTTTTCAGATAATCAAAGTTTTTTGCAACCAGATTTAAGATACTTAAGTTATGTGAAAAAACAAACCGCATCCTCTGAAAAAACCTTAAACTAAAAATAACAAAATTGCTAGTTCTTAAAAAACAAGTTCTGGCATAGAAAATAAAACCGACTTCTCCCGAGTTTTTAAAGTAAAAATTTCGAAAAAAAATCTCACAACAATCCACATTTTTGCATTTCAAAGCTTTTCCGTGACGGTAGGCCAAAACCACACAGAGTTTGGATCCATTTTATAGCAGTATCAATCAACTTTTCAGATAATCAAAGTTTTTTACAACGAAAATTAAGATACTTAAGTTATGTGAAAAAACAAACCGCAACCTCTGAAAAAACCTTAAACTAAAAATAACTTCCTTAATAAGTTTATAAAAAACAAGTTCTGCCATAGAAAATAAACCCGACTTTTCCCGAGTTTTTAAAGTAAAAATATCGAAAAAAAAATCTCACATCAATCAACATTTTTGCATTTCAAAGCTTTACCCAGGCGGTAGGCCAAAACCACAAACAGTTTGGATCCATTTTATAGCAGTATCAATCAACTTTTCAGATAATCAAAGTTTTTTACAACCAAAATTAAGATACTTAAGTTATGTGAAAAAACAAACCGCAACCTCTGAAAAAACCTAAATCTTTAAATTACTTCCTTCTTCTTAAAAAACAAGTTCTGCCATAGAAAATAAAACCGACTTTTCCCAAGCTTTTAAAGTCAAAATTTCGTACAAAATACCTCACAAAAATCAACATTTTTGCATTTCAAAGCTTTACCCAGACGGTAGGCCAAAACCACACAGAGTTTGGATCCATTTTATAGCAGAATCAATCAACTATTCTGATAATCAAAGTTTTTTGCAACCAGATCTTAGATACTTAAGTTATGTGAAAAAACAAACCGCAACC
>NW_022997182.1:0-1858 GCF_900245975.1 Drosophila guanche | reverse complement strand
TGATTATCTGAAAAGTTGATTGATGCTGCTATGAAGTGGATCCAAACAGTGTGCGGTTTTTGGCCTACCGTCTCGGAAAAGCTTTGAAATGCAATAATGATAATTGTTGTGAGATTTTGTTTGTTTTTTTAATTTTTACTTTAAAAGCTCGGGAAAATTCGGGTTTATTTTCTATCGCAGAACATGTTTTTTAAGAACTTATTAAGGATGTAATTTTTAGCTTAAGGTTTTTTCAGAGGTTGCGGTTTGTTTTTTCACATAACTTAAGTATCTTAATTTTGGTTGTAAAAACTTTGATTATCTGAAAAGTTGATTGATACTGCTATAAAATGGATCCAAACTCTGTGTGGTTTTGGCCTACCGTCTCGGACAAGCTTTGAAATGCAATAATGATGATTGTTGTGAGATTTTTTTTGTTTTTTTAAATTTTGACTTTAAAAACTCGGGAAAAGTCGGGTTTATTTTCTATGGCAGAACTTGCTTTTAAAGAACTTATTAAGGATGTAATTTTTAGCTTAATGTTTTTTTCAGAGGTTGCGGTTTGTTTTTTCACATAACTTAAGTATCTTAATTTTGGTTGTAAAAAACTTTGATTATCTGAAAAGTTGGTTGATACTGCTATAAAATGGATCCAAACTCTGTGTGGTTTTGGCCTACCGTCTGGGTATAGCTTTGAATGCAAAAATGTTGATAGTAACTTAAGTATCTTAGTTTTGGTTGTAAAAAACTTTGATTATCTGAAAAGTTGGTTGATACTGCTATAAAATGGATCCAAACTCTGTGTGGCTTTGGCCTACCGTCTGGGTAAAGCTTTGAAATGCAAAAATGTTGATAGTTGGGAGATTTTTTTTTGTTTTTTTCGAATTTTTTGATTTTAACATCTCGGAAAAAGTCGGGTTTAGTTTCTATGGCAGAACATATTTTTTAAGAACTTATTAAGGATGTAATTTTTAGTTTCAGGTTTTTATCTTAATTTTGGTAGTAAAAAACTTTGATTATCTGAATAGTTTATTGATACTGCTATAAAATGGATCCAAACTCTGTGTGGTTTTGGCCTACCGTCTCGGAAAAGCTTTGAAATGCAATAATAATGATTGTTGTGAGATTTTTTTTTTTTTTTTTTTGAGTTTTTGACTTTAAAAACTTGGGAAAAGTCAGGTTTATTTTTTATGGCAGAACTAGTTTTTTAAGAACTTATTAAGGATGTAATTTTTAGCTTAAGGTTTTTTTCACAGGTTGGTGTTTGTTTTTTCACATAACTTAAGTATCATAGATCTGGTTGTAAAGAACTTTGATCATCTGAAAAGTTGATTGATGCTGCTATGAAGTGAATCCAAACTGTGTTTGGTTTTGCTCTACCGTCTTAGAAAAGCTTTGAAATGCAAAAATGTTGATTGTTGTGAGATTTTATTTTATCGAAATTTTGACTTTAAAAACTCGGGAAAAGTCGGGTTTATTTTTTATGGCAGAACTTGTTTTTTAAGAACTTATTAAGGATGTAATTTTTAGTTTAAGGTTTTTTTCAGAGGTTGGTGTTTGTTTTTTCACATAACTTAAGTATCATAGATCTGGTTGTAAAGAACTTTGATCATCTGAAAAGTTGATTGATGCTGCTATGAAGTGAATCCAAACTGTGTTTGGTTTTGGTCTACCGTCTTGGAAAAGCTTTGAAATGCAAAAATGTTGATTGTTGTGAGATTTTATTTTATCGAAATTTTGACTTTAAAAACTCGGGAAAAGTCGGGTTTATTTTCTATGGCAGAACTTGTTTTTTAAGAACTTATTAAGGATGTAATTTTTAGTTTAAGGTTTTTTTCAGAGGTTGGTGTTTGTTTTTTCACATAACTTAAGTATCTTA
>NW_022997181.1:0-1859 GCF_900245975.1 Drosophila guanche | reverse complement strand
CAGAACTTTTTTCTTAAGAATTTATTAAGAAAGTAATTTTTTGTTTAAGGTTTTTTCATAGCTTAAGTATCTTAGATCTGGTTGCAAAAAAACGTTGATTATCTGAAAAGATGATTGATACTGCTATAAAACGGATCCAAACTCTGTGTGGTTTTGGCCTACCGTCTGGGTAAAGCTTTGAAATGCAAAAATGTTGATTTTTGTGAGGTATTTTGTACGAAATTTTTACTTTAAAAACTCGGGAAAAGTCGGGTTTATTTTCTATGCCAGAACTTTTCTTTTAAGAATTTTCAAAGATTGTATTTTTTTGTTTAAGGTTTTCTAGAAGTAGCGCTTTGTTTTTTCACATAACTTAAGTATCTTAATTTTTGTTGTAAAAACTTTGGTTATCTGAAAAGCTGATTGATACTGCTATAAAATGGATCCAAAATCTGTGTGGTTTTGGCCTACCGTCTGGGTAAAGGCTTTAAATGCAAAAATGTTGATTTTTGTGAGGTATTTAGTACGAAATTTTGAATTTAAAAATTCGGGAAAAGTCGGGATTATTTTCTATGGCAGAACTTTTCTTTTAAGTATTTTCAAAATGTTGTACTTTTTTGTTTAATGTGTTTTAGAAGATGCGGTTTGTTTTTTCACATAACTTAAGTATCTTAGATCTGGTTGCAAGAAAACGTTGATTATCTGAAAAGTTGATTGATACTGCTATAAAATGGATCCAAACTCTGTGTGGTTTTGGCCTACCGTCTGGGTTTATTTTCTATGGCAGAACTTTTTTCTTAAGAATTTATTAAGAAAGTAATTTTTTGTTTAAGGTTTTTCAGAGCTTAAGTATCTTAGATCTGGTTGCAAAAAAACGTTGATTATCTGAAAAGATGATTGATACTGCTATAAAATGGATCCAAACTCTGTGTGGTTTTGGCCTACCGTCTGGGTAAAGCTTTGAAATGCAAAAATGTTTATTTTTGTGAGGTATTTTGTACGAAATTTTTACTTTAAAAACTCGGGAAAAGTCGGGTTTATTTTCTATGGCAGAACTTTTCTTTTAAGGATTTTCAAAGATTGTACTTTTTTGTTTAAGGTTTTCTAGAAGTAGCGCTTTGTTTTTTCACATAACTTAAGTATCTTAATTTTTGTTGTAAAAACTTTGGTTATCTGAAAAGCTGATTGATACTGCTATAGAATGGATCCAAAATCTGTGTGGTTTTGGCCTACCGTCTGGGTAAAGGCTTTAAATGCAAAAATGTTGATTTTTGTGAGGTATTTAGTACGAAATTTTGACTTTAAAAATTCGGGAAAAGTCGGGTTTATTTTCTATGGCAGAACTTTTCTTTTAAGTATTTTCAAAATGTTGTACTTTTTTGTTTAATTTGTTTTAGAAGATGCGGTTTGTTTTTTCACAGAACTTAAGTATTTTAGACCTGGTTGTAAAGAACTTTGATTATCTGAAAAGTTGATTGATACTGCTATAAAATGGATCCAAACTCTGTGTGGTTGTGGCCTACCGTCTGGGTAAAGCTTTGAAATGAAAAAATGTTGACTTTTGTGAGGTGTTTTGGACCAAATTTTGACTTTAAAAATTCGGGAAAAGTCGGGTTTATTTTCTATGGCAGAACTTTTCTTTTAAGTATTTTCAAAATTTTGTACTTTTTTGTTTAATGTTTTTTAGAAGTGGCGGTTTGTTTTTTCACATAACTCAAGTATCTTAGATCTGGTTGCATAAAACTTTGATTATCTGAAAAGTTGATTGATACTGCCATAAAACGGATCCAAACTCTGTGTGGTTTTGGCCTACCGTCTGGGTAAAGCTTTGAAATGCAAAAATGTTCATTTTTGTGAGGTATTTTTTACGAAATTTTGAC
>NW_022997180.1:0-1860 GCF_900245975.1 Drosophila guanche | reverse complement strand
AAGTTCCTAAGAAAACAAGTTCTGCCATAGAAAATAAACCCGACTTTTCCCGAGTTTTTAAAGTCAAAATTTCAAAAAAAAAAATCTCACAACAATCAACATGTTTGCATTTTAAAGCTTTACCCAGACGGTAGGCCAAAACCACACAGAGTTTGGATCAATTTTATAGTAGTATCAATCAACTTTTCAGATAATCAAAGTTTTTTGCAACCAGATCTAAGATACTTAAGTTATGTGAAAAAACAAACCGCAACCACTGAAAAAACCTTAAACTTAAAATTACTTCCTTAATAAGTTCTTAAAAAACAAGTTCTGCCATAGAAAATAAACCCGACTTTTTCCGAGTTTTTAAAGTCAAAAGTTCGTAAAAAATACCTCACAAAAATCAACATTTTTGCATTTCAAAGCTTTACCCAGACGGTAGGCCAAAACCACACAGAGTTTGGATCCATTTTAAAGCAGAATCAATCAACTTTTCAGATATTCAAAGTTTTTTGCAACCAGATCTAAGATACTTAAGTTATGTGAAAAAACAAACCGCAACCTCTGAAAAAACCTTAAACTTAAAATTACTTTCTCAATAAGTTCTTAAAAGACAAATTCTGGCATAGAAAATAAACCCGACTTTTCCACACAGAGTTTGGATCCATTTTATAGCAGTATCAATCAACTTTTCAGATAATCAAAGTTTTTTACAACCAAAATGAAGGTACATAAGTTATGTTAAAAATCAAACCGCAACTTCTGAAAAAACCTTAAACTTAAAATAACTTCCTTAATAAGTTCTTAAAAAACAAGTTCTGCCATAGAAAATAAAACCGACTTTTCCCGAGTTTTTAAAGTCAAAAATTCGTAAAAAATACCTCACAAAAATCAACATTTTTGCATTTCAAAGCTTTACCCAGACTGTAGGCCAAAACCACACAGAGTTTGGATCCATTTTAAAGCAGAATCAATCAACTTTTCAGATATTCAAAGTTTTTTGCAACCAGATCCTAGATACTTAAGTTATGTGAGAAAAAATCCGCAACCTCTGAAAAAAAATTAAACAAAAAATTACAAAATTGTTAGTTCTTAAAAAACAATTTCCGCCATAGAAAATAAACCCGACTTTTCCCGAGTTTTTAAAGTTAAATTTCGAAAAAAAAAAATCTCACAACAAACAACATTTTTGCATTTCAAAGCTTTTCCGAGACGGTAGGTCAAAACCACAAACAGTTTGGATCAATTTTATAGCAGTATCAATCAACTTTTCAGATAATCAAAGTTTTTTACAACAAAAATTAATATACTTAAGTTATGTGAAGAAACAAACCGCAACCTCTGAAAAAACCTTAAACTTAAAATTACTTTCTTAATAAGTTCTTAAAAAACAAATTCTGGCAGAGAAAATAAACCCGACTTTTCGCGAGTTTTTAAAGTAAAAATTTCGAAAAAAAATAGCACAACAATCAACATTTTTGCATTTCAAAGCTTTTCCGAGACGGTAGGCCAAAACCACAAAGAGTTTGGATCCATTTTATAGCAGAATCAATCAACTTTTCAGATAATCAAAGTTTTTTACAACCAGATCTAAGATACTTAAGTTATGTGAAAAAACAAACCGCAACCTCTGAAAAAACCTTAAACTTAAAATTACTTCCTTAATAAGTTTTAAAAAAAAACAAGTTCCGGCATAGAAAATAAACCCGACTTTTCCCGAGTTTTTAAAGTCAAAATTTCGAAAACAAAAAATCTCACAACAATCAACATTTTTGCATTTCAAAGCTTTACTCAGACGGTAGGCCAAAACCACACAGAGTTTGGATCAATTTTATAGCAGTATCAATCAACTTTTCAGATAATCAAGATTTTTTACAA
>NW_022997179.1:0-1861 GCF_900245975.1 Drosophila guanche | reverse complement strand
ACTTTAAAAACTCGGGAAAAGTCGGGTTTATTTTCTATGGCAGAACTTGTTTTTTAGGAACTTATTAAGGATGTAATTTTTAGTTTAAGGTTTTTTCAGAGGTTGCGGTTTGTTTTTTCACATAAGTTAAGAATCTGAATTTTGGTTGTTAAAAATTTTGATTATCTGAAAAGTTGATTGATACTGCTATAAAGTGGATCCAAACTCTGTGTGGTTTTGGCCTACCGTCTCGGAAAAGCTTTGAAATGCAAAAATGTGGATTGTTGTGAGATTTTTTTTCGAAATTTTGACTTTAAAAACTCGGGAAAAGTTGGTTTTAATTTCTATGGCAGAACTTGTTTTTTTAAGAACTAGCAATTTTGTAATTTTTAGTTTAAGGTTTTTTCCGAGGTTGCGGTTCGTTTTTTCACATAACTTAAGTATCTTAATTTTGTTTGTAAAAAGCTTTGATTATCTGAAAAGTTGATTGATACTGCTATAAAATGGATCCAAACTGAGTTGTTTTGGCCTACCGTCTGGATAAGCCTTTGAAATGCAAAAATGTTAATTGATGTGAGATTTTTTTTTTCGATATTTTTACTTTAAAAACTCGGGAAAAGTTGGGTTTATTTTCTTTGGCAGAACTTGTTTTTTAGGAACTTATTAAGGAAGTAATTTTTAGTTTAAGGTTTTTTCAGATGTTGCGGTTGGTTTTTCACATATCTTAAGTATCTTAATTTTGGTTGTAAAAAACTTTGATTATCTGAAAAGTTGATTGATTCTGCTATAAAATGGATCCAAACTCTGTGTGGTTTTGGCCTACCGTCTGGGTAAAGCTTTAAAATGCAAAAATGTTCATTTTTGTGAGGTATTTTGTTCGAAATTTTGACTATAAAAACTCGCGAAAAGTAGGGTTTATTTTTTATGGAAGAACTTTTCTTTTAAAAATTTTCAAAGTTTGTTACTTTTTTGTTTAAGGTTTTTTAGAAGTAGCGGTTTGTTTTTTCATATAACTTAACCATTTTAGACCTGGTTGTAAAGAACTTTGATTACTTTGATTTTTCATAGGTTGCGGTTTGTTTTTTCACATAACTTAAGTATCTTAATTTTGGTTGTAAAAAACCTTGATTATCTGAAAAGTTGATTGATACTACTATAAAATGGATCCAAACTGAGTTGTTTTGGCCTACCGTCTGGATAAGCCTTTGAAATGCAAAAATGTTAATTGATGTGAGATTTTTTTTTCCGATATTTTAACTTTAAAAACTCGGGAAAAGTTGGGTTTATTTTCTTTGGCAGAACTTGTTTTTTAGGAACTTATTAAGGAAGTAATTTTTAGTGTAAGGTTTTTTCAGATGTTGCGGTTGGTTTTTCACATAACTTAAGTATCTTAATTTTGGTTGTAAAAAACTTTGATTATCTGAAAAGTTGATTGATTCTGCTATAAAATGGATCCAAATTCTGTGTGGGTTTGGCCTACCGTCTGGGTAAAGCTTTAAAATGCAAAAATGTTCATTTTTGTTAGGTATTTTGTACGAAATTTTGACTTTAAAAAGTCGGGTTTATTTTCTATGGCAGAACTTGTTTTTTAAGAACTTATTAAGAAAGTAATTTTAAGTTTAAGGTTTTTTCAAAGGTTGCGGTTTGTTTTTTCACATAACTTAAATATCTTAATTTTGGTTGTAAAAAACTTTAATTATCTGAAAAGTTGATTGATACTGCTATAAAATGGATCCAAACTCTGTGTGGTTTTGGCCTACCGTCTCGGAAAAGCTTTGAAATGCAAAAATGCTTATTGTTGTGAGATTTTTTGTTTTCGAAATTTTTACTTTAAAAATTCGGGAAAAGTCGGGTTTATTTTCTATGGAAGAACTTTTCTTTT
>NW_022997178.1:0-1862 GCF_900245975.1 Drosophila guanche | reverse complement strand
AAACTGTGTGGGGTTTTGGCCTACCGTCTGGGTAAAGCTTTGAAATGCAAAAATGTTGGTTGTTGTGACATTTTTATTGTCGAAATATTGACTTTAAAAACTCGGGAACATTAGGGTTAATTTTCTATGGCAGAACTTTTTTTTAGGAACTTATTAAGGATGTAATTTTTAGTTTAAGGGTTTTTTAGAAGTAGCGGTTTGTTTTTTCACATAACTTAAGTATCTTAGATCTGGTTGCAAAAAACTTTGATTATCTGAAAAGTTGATTGATACTGCTAAAAAATTGATCCAAACTCTTTGTGGTTTTGGTCTACCGTCTGGGAAAAGCTTTGAAATGCAAAAATGTTGATTTTTTTGAGGTATATTTCACGACATTTTGACTTTACAAATTCGGGAACAGTCGGGTTTATTTTCTATGGCAGAACTTTTCTTTTAAGAATTTTCAAAGTTTGTACTTTTTTGTTTAAGGTTTTTTCAGAGATTGCGGTTTTGTTTTTGCACATAACTTAAGTATCTTAGATCTGGTTGCAAAAAACTTTGATTATCTGAAAAGTTTATTGAAACTGCTATAAAATGGATCCAAACTCTGTGTGGTTTTGGCCTACCGTCTAGGTTAAGCTTTGAAATGCAAAAACGTTGATTGTTGTGAGATTTTTATGGTCGAAATATTGACTTTAAAAACTCGGGAACAGTCGGGTTTATTTTCTATGGCAGAACTTTTCTTTTAAGAATTTTCAAAGTTTGTACTTTTTTTGTTTAAGGTTTTTTCAGAGGTTTCGGTTTGTTTTTTCACATAACTTAAGTATCTTAGAATGGGTTGCAAAAAACTTTGATTATCTGAAAAGTTTATCGATACTGCTATAAAATGGATCCAAACTCTTTGTGGTTTTGGTTTACCGTCTGGGAAAAGCTTTGAAATGCAAAAATGTAGATTTTTGTGAGGTATTTTTCACGACATTTTGACTTTACAAATTCGGGAACAGTCGGGTTTATTTTCTATGGCAGAACTTTTCTGTTAAGAATTTTCAAAGTTTGTACTTGTTTGTTTAAGGTTTTTTCAGAGATTGCGGTTTGTTTTCTCACCTAACTTAAGTATCTTAGATCTGGTTGCAAAAAACTTTTATTATCTGAAAAGTTTAATGATACTGCTAAAAAATTGATCCAAACTGTGTGTGGGTTTGGCCTACCGTCTGGGTAAAGCTTTGAAATGCAAAAATGTTGGTTGTTGTGAGATTTTTATTGTCGAAATATTGACTTTAAAAACTCGGGAACAGTCGGGTTTATTTTCTATTGGGGAACTTATTTTAGGAACTTATTAAAGATGTAATTTTTAGTTTAAGGTTTTTTCAGAGGTTTCGCTCTTTTTTTTCACATAACTTAAGTATCTTAGATCTGGTTGCAAAAAACTTTGATTATCTGAAAAGTTTATTGATACTGCTAAAAAATTGATCCAAACTGTGTGGGGTTTTGGCCTACCGTCTGGGTAAAGCTTTGAAATGCAAAAATGTTGGTTGTTGTGAGATTTTTATTGTCGAAATATTGAATTTCAAAACTCGGGAACAGTCGGGTTTATTTTCTATGGCAGAACTTTTTTTAGGAACTTATTAAAGATGTAATTTTTAGTTTAAGGTTTTTTTTAGAGGTTTCGCTCTTTTTTTTCACATAACTTAAGTATCTTAGATCTGGTTGCAAAAAACTTTTATTATCTGAAAAGTTTATTGATACTGCTAAAAAATTGATCCAAACTGTGTGTGGGTTTGGCCTACCGTCTGGGTAAAGCTTTGAAATGCAAAAATGTTGGTTGTTGTGAGATTTTTATTGTCGAAATATTGACTTTTAAAACTCGTGAACATTAGGGTTAA
>NW_022997177.1:0-1862 GCF_900245975.1 Drosophila guanche | reverse complement strand
TAAAAAACTTTGATTATCTGAAAAGTTGATTGATACTGCTATAAAATGGATCCAAACTCTGTGTGGTTTTGGCCTACCGTCTGGGTAAAGCTTTGAAATGGTAAAATGTGGATTGTTGTGAGATTTTTTTTTTTCGAATTTTTGACTTTAAAAACTCGGGAAAGGTAGGGTTTATTTTCTATGGCAGAACTTGTTTTTTAATAACTTATTAAGGAAGTAATTTTTAGTTTAAGGTTTTTTCAGACTTTGCGGTTTGTTTTTTCACATAACTTAAGTATCTTAGATCTGGTTGCAAAAAACTTTGATTATCTGAAAAGTTGATTGATACTGCTATAAAATGGATCCAAACTCTGTGTGGTTTTGGCCTACCGTCTGGGTAAAGCTTTGAAATGCAAAAATGTTGATTGTTGTGAGATTTTTTGTTTTCGAAATTTGTACTTTAAAAACTCGGGTTTATTTTCTATGGCAGAACTTGTTTTTTAAGAACTTATTAAGGAAGCAATTTTTAGTTTAAGGTTTTTTTCAGAGGTTGCGGTTTGTTTTCTCAAATAACTTAAGTATCTTAATTTTAGTTGTAAAAAACTTTGATTATCTGAAAAGTTGATTAATTCTGCTATAAAATGGATCCAAACTCTGTGTGGTTTTGGCCTACCGTCTGGGTAAAGCTTTGAATTGCAAATATGTTGATTTTTGTGAGGTATTTTTTACGAATTTTTGACTTTAAAAACTCTGGAAAAGTCGGTTTTTTTTTCTATGGCAGAACTTGTTTTTTAAGAACTATCGATTTTGTAATTTTTAGTTTAAGGGATTTTCAGAGGTTGCGGTTTTTTCACATAACTTAAGTATCTTAGATCTGATTGCAAAAAACTTTGATTATCTGAAAAGTTGATTGATTCTGCTATAAAATGGATCCAAACTCTGTGTGGTTTTGGCCTACCGTCTGGGTAAAGCTTTGAAATGCAAAAATGTTGATTGTTGTTAGATTTTTTTTTTCGAAATTTTGACTTTAAAAACTCGGAAAAAGTCGGGTTTATTTTCTATGGCAGAACTTGTTTTTTAAGAAGTTATCTGAATAGTTGATTGATACTGCTATAAAATGGATCCAAACTCTATGTGGTTTTGGCCTACCGTCTCGGAAAAGCTTTGAAATGCAAAAATGTGGATTGTTGTGAGATTCTTTTTTTCGAATTTTTGACTTTAAAAACTCGGGAAAAGTCGCCTTTATTTTCTATNGAGATTTTTTTTTTTCGAAATTTTGACTTTAAAAACTCGGAAAAAGTCGGGTTTATTTTCTATGGCAGAACTTGTTTTTTAAGAAATTATCTGAATAGTTGATTGATACTGCTATAAAATGGATCCAAACTCTATGTGGTTTTGGCCTACCGTCTCGGAAAAGCTTTGAAATGCAAAAATGTGGATTGTTGTGAGATTGTTTTTTTCGAATTTTTGACTTTAAAAACTCGGGAAAAGTCGCCTTTATTTTCTATGGCAGAACTTGTTTTTTAAGAACTATCAATTTTGTAATTTTTAGTTTAAGGGGTTTTCAGAGGTTGCGGTTTTTTCACATAACTTAAGTATCTTAGATCTGATTGCAAAAAACTTTGATTATCTGAAAAGTTGATTGATTCTACTATAAAATGGATCCAAACTCTGTGTGGTTTTGGCCTACCGTCTGGGTAAAGCTTTGAATTGCAAATATGTTGATTTTTGTGAGGTATTTTTTACGAATTTTTGACTTTAAAAACTCGGGAAAAGTCGGTTTTGTTTTCTATGGCAGAACTTGTTTTTAAAGAACTATCAATTTTGTAATTTTTAGTTTAAGGGGTTTTCAGAGGTTGCGGTTTTTTCACATAACTTAAGTA
>NW_022997176.1:0-1864 GCF_900245975.1 Drosophila guanche | reverse complement strand
GTAAAAAATTTTGATTATCTGAAAAGTTGATTGATACTGCTATAAAGTGGATCCAAACTCTGTGTGGTTTTGGCCTACCGTCTCGGAAAAGCTTTGAAATGCAAAAATGTGGATTGTTGTGAGATTTTTTTTTTTCGAAATTTTGACTTTAAAAACTCGGGAAAAGTTGGTTTTATTTTCTATGGCAGAACTTGTTTTTATAAGAACTAGCAATTTTGAAATTTTAAGTTTAAGGTTTTTTAAGAGGTTGTGGTTTGTTTTTTCACATAACTTAAGTATCTTAATTTTGGTTGTAAAAAACCTTGATTATTTAAAAAGTTGATTGAAACTGCTATTAAATGGATCCAAACTGTTTGTGGGTTTGGCCTACCGTCTCGGAAAACTTTTGAAATGCAAAAATGTTGATTGTTGTGAGATTTTTTTTTTCTTCGAAATTTTGACTTTAAAAACTCGGGAAAAGTCGGTTTTATTTTCTATGGTAGAACTTGTTTTTTAGGAACCTATTAAGGATGTAATTTTTAGTTTAAGGTTCTTTCAGAGGTTGCGGTTTGTTTTTTCACATAACTTAAGAATCTGAATTTTGGTTGTAAAAAATTTTGATTATCTGAAAAGTTGATTGATACTGCTATAAAGTGGATCCAAACTCTGTGTGGTTTTGGCCTACCGTCTCGGAAAAGCTTTGAAATGCAAAAATGTGGATTGTTGTGAGATTTTTTTTGTTTTCGAAATTTTGACTTTAAAAACTCGGGAAAAGTGGGTTTTATTTTCTATGGCAGAACTTGTTTTTATAAGAACTAGCAATTTTGTAATTTTTAGTTTAAGGTTTTTTCAGAGGTTGCGGTTCGTTTTTTCACATAACTTAAGTATCTTAATTTTGGTTGTAAAAAACTTTGATTAACTGAAAAGTTGATTGATACTGCTATTAAATGGATCCAAACTGTTTGTGGTTTTGGCCTACCGTCTCGGAAAAGCTTTGAAATGCAAAAATGTTGATTTTTGTGAGATTTTTTTTTTTCGAAATTTTGACTTTAAAATCTCGGGAAAAGTCGGTTTTATTTTCTATGGCAGAACTTGTTTTTTAAGAACTAGTAATTTTGTAATTTTTAGTTTAATGTTTTTTCAGAGGTTGTGGTTTGTTTTTTCACATAACTTAAGTATCTTAATTTTGGTTGTAAAAAAACTTTGATTATCTGAAAAGTTGATTGATACTGCTATAAAATGGATCCAAACTGTTTGTGGAGTTGGCCTACCGCCTGGGTAAGGATTTGAAATGCAAAAATGTTGATTGTTGTGAGATTTTTTTTTCGATATTCTTACTTTAAAAACTCGGGAAAAGTCGGTTTTATTTTCTATGGCAGAACTTGTTTTTTAGGAACTTATTAAGGATGTCATTTTTAGTTTAAGGTTTTTTCAGAGGTTGCGTTTTGTTTTTTCACATAACTTAAATATCTTAATTTTTGTTGTTAAAAACTTTAATTATCTGAAAAGCTGATTGATACTGCTATAAAATGGATCCAAACTGTTTGTGGAGTTGGCCTACCGTCTGGGTAAGGATTTGAAATGCAAAAATGTTGATTGATGTGAGATTTTTTTTCGATATTCTTACTTTAAAAACTCGGGAAAAGTCGGTTTTATTTTCTATGGCAGAACTTGTTTTTTAGGAAATTATTAAGGATGTCATTTTTAGTTTAAGGTTTTTTCAGAGGTTGCGTTTTGTTTTTTCACATAACTTAAATATCTTAATTTTTGTTGTAAAAAACTTTAATTATCTGAAAAGCTGATTGATACTGCTATAAAATGGATCCAAACTCTGTGTGGTTTTGGCCTACCGTGTCGGTTAAGCTTTAAAATGCAAAAAATCCTT
>NW_022997175.1:0-1864 GCF_900245975.1 Drosophila guanche | reverse complement strand
AACTTGTTTTTTAAGAACTATCAATTCACATATCTTAAGTATCTTAATTTTGGTTGTAAAAAACTTTGATTATCTGAAAAGTTGATTGATACTGCTATAAAATAAATCCAAACTCTGTGTGGTTTTGGCCTACCGTCTCGGAAAAGCTTTGAAATGCAAAAATGTGGATTGTTGAGAGATTTTTTTTTTTTTCGAATTTTTTGACTTTAAAAACTCGGGAAAAGTCGGGTTTATTTTCTTTGGCAGAACTTGTTTTTTAAGAACTATCAATTTTGTAATTTTAGTTTAAGGGGTATTCAGAGGTTGCGGTTTTTTCACATAACTTTAGTATCTTAGATCTGATTGCAAAAAACTTTGATTATCTGAAAAGTTGATTGATTCTGCTATAAAATGGATACAAACTCTGTGTGGTTTTGGCCTACCGTCTGGGTAAAGCTTTGAAATGCAAAAATGTTGATTGTTGTGAGATTTTTTGTTTTCGAAATTTTTACTTTAAAAACTCGGGAAAAGTCGGGTTTATTTTCTATGGCAGAACTTGTTTTTTAAGAACTTATTAAGGAAGTAATTTTTAGTTTAAGGTTTTTTTCAGAATTTGCGGTTGGTTTTTTCACATAACTTTAGTATCTTAGATCTGATTGCAAAAAACTTTGATTATCTGAAAATTTGATTGATTCTGCTATAAAATGGATACAAACTCTGTGTGGTTTTGGCCTACCGTCTCGGAAAAGCTTTGAAATGCAAAAATGTGGATTGTTGTGAGATTTTTTTTTTTCCAATTTTTTGACTTTAAAAACTCGGGAAAAGTCGGGTTTATTTTCTATGGCAGAACTTGTTTTTTAAGAACTAGCAATTTTGTAGTTTTTAGTTTAAGGTTTTATCAGAGGTTGAGGTTTGTTTTCTCATATAACTTAAGTATCTTAATTTTGGTTGTAGAAAACTTTGATTATCTGAATAGTTGATTGATACTGCTAAAAAAAGGATCCAAACTCTATGTGGTTTTGGCCTACCGTCTCAGAAAAGCTTTGAAATGCAAAAATGTGGATTGTTGTGAGATTTTTTTTTTTTTTTTTCGAATTTTTGACTTTAAAAACTCGGGAAAAGTCGGGTTTATTTTCTATGGCAGAACTTGTTTTTTAAGAACTTATTAAGGAAGTAATTTTTAGTTTAAGGTTTTTTTCAGACTTTGCGGTTTGTTTTTTCACATAACTTAAGTATCTTAGATCTGGTTGCAAAAAACTTTAATTATCTGAAAAGCTGATTGATACTGCTATAAAATGGATCCAAACTCTGTGTGGTTTTGGCCTACCGTCTGGGTAAAGCTTTGAAATGCTAAAATGTTGATTGTTGTGAGATTTTTTGTTTTCGAAATTTTTACTTTAAAAACTCGGGAAAAGTCGGGTTTATTTTCTATGGCAGAACATGTTTTTTAAGAACTTATTAAGGAAGTAAATTTTAGTTTAATGTTTTTTCAGAGGTTGCGGTTTGTTTTTTCACATAACTTAAGTATCTTCGATCTGGTTGTAAAAAACTTTGATTATCTGAAAAGTTGATTGATACTGCTATAAAATGGATCCAAACTCTGTGTGGTTTTGGCCTACCGTCTGGGTAAAGCTTTGAAATGCAAAAATGTTGATTGTTGTGAGATTTTTTGTTTTCGAAGTTTTTACTTTAAAAACTCGGGAAAAGTCGGGTTTATTTTCTATGGCAGAACTTTTTTTTTAAGAACTATCAATTTTGTAATTTTTAGTTTAAGGGGTTTTCAGAGGTTGCGGTTTTTTCACATAACTTAAGTATCTTAGATCTGATTGCAAAAAACTTTGATTATCTGAAAAGTTGATTGATTCTGCTATAAAATGGATCCAAA
>NW_022997174.1:0-1864 GCF_900245975.1 Drosophila guanche | reverse complement strand
TTTTTTTTTTAGAGATTATTAAGTATGTAATTTTTTTTTGAATGTTTTTTCAGAGGTTGCGTTTTGTTTTTCACATAACTTTAGTATCTTAGATCTGGTTGCAAAAAACTTTGATTATCTGAAAAGTTAATTGATGCTGCTATAAAGTGGATCCAAACTCTGTGTGGTTTTGGCCTACCGTCTCTGAAAAGCTTTGAAATGCAAAAATGTTGATTGTTGTGAGATTTTTTTTTTTTTCGAAATTTTGACTTTAAAAAATTGGGAAAAGTCGGGTTTATTTTCTATGGCAGAACTTGTTTTTTAAGAACTTATTAAGAATGTAATTTTTAGTTTAAGGTTTTTTCAGAGGTTGCGGTTTGTTTTTGCACATAACTTAAGTATCTATGATCTGGTTGTAAAGAACTTTGATAACCTGAATAGTTGATTGATACTGCTATAAAGTGGATCCAAAATCTGTGTGGTTTTGGCCTACAGTCTGGGTAAAGCTTTGAAATGCAAAAATGTTGATTGTTGTGAGATTTTTTTTCGAATTTTAACATTAAAAATTCTGGAAAAGTTGGGTTTATTTTCTATGGCAGAACTTGTTTTTTAAGAATTTATTAAGGATGTTATTTTTAGTTTAAGGTTTTTTCAGAGGTTGCGGTTTGTTTTTGCACATAACTTAAGTATCTATGATCTGGTTGTAAAGAACTTTGATAACCTGAATAGTTGATTGATACTGCTATAAAGTGGATCCAAACTCTGTGTGGTTTTGGCCTACAGTCTGGGTAAAGCTTTGAAATGCAAAAATGTTGATTGTTGTGAGATTTTTTTTTCGAATTTTAACATTAAAAATTCTGGAAAAGTTGGGTTTATTTTCTATGGCAGAACTTGTTTTTTAAGAATTTATTAAGGATGTTATTTTTAGTTTAAGGTTTTTTCAGAGGTTGCGGTTTGTTTTTTCACAAACCTCAAGTATCTTAGATCTGGTTGAAAAAAACTTTGATTATCTGAAAAGTTGATTGATACTGCTATAAAATGGATCCAAACTCTGTGTGGTTTTGGCCTACCGTCTGGGTAAAGCTTTTAAATGCAAAAATGTTGATTTTTGTGAGGTATTTTGTACGAAATTTTGACTTTAAGAATTCGGGAAAAGTCGGGTCTATTATCTATGCCAGAACTTTTTTTTGAAGAGATTATTAAGAAAGTAATTTTTAGTTTAAGGTTTTTTCAGAGGTTGCGATCAGATTTTTCACATAACTTAAGAATCTTAGATCTGGTTGTAAAGAACTTTGATTATCTGAAAAGTTGATTGATGCTGCTATGAAGTGGATCCAAACTGTGTGTGGTTTTGGCCTACCGTCTCGGAAATGAAAAAAATATTGATTGTTGTGAGATTTTTTTTCTTCGAAATTTTGACTTTAAAAACTCGGGAAAACTCGGGTTTATTTTCTATGGCAGAACTTTTTTTTTTTAGAATTTATTAAGTATGTAATTTTTTGTTGAATGTTTTTTCAGAGGTTGCGTTTTGTTTTTCACATAACTTTAGTATCTTAGATCTGGTTGCAAGAAACTTTGATTATCTGAAATGTTGATTGATACTGCTATAAAATTGATCCAAACTCTGTGTGGTTTTGGCCTACCGCCTGGGTAAAGCTTTGAAATGCAAAAATGTTGATTGTTGTGAGATTTTTTTTTCGAATTTTAACATTAAAATTTCTGGAAAAGTTAGGTTTATTTTCTTAGGCAGAACTTGTTTTTTAAGAATTTATTAAGGATGTTATTTTTAGTTTATTTTTTTCAGAGGTTGCGGTTTGTTTTTTCACATAACTTAAGTATCTTAGATCTGGTTGTCCAAAACTTTGATTATCTGAAAAGTTGATTG
>NW_022997173.1:0-1865 GCF_900245975.1 Drosophila guanche | reverse complement strand
CTAGTTCTTAAAAATCAAGTTCTGGCATAGAAAATAAAACCGACTTCTCCCGAGTTTTTAAAGTAAAAATTTCGAAAAAAAAATCTCACAACAATCCACATTTTTGCATTTCAAAGCTTTTCCGAGACGGTAGGCCAAAACCACACAGAGTTTGGATCCATTTTATAGCAGTATCAATCAACTTTTCAGATAATCAAAGCTTTTACAACCAAAATTAAGATACTTAAGTTATGTGAAAAAACAAACGGCAACCTCTGAAAAAACCTTAAACTTAAAATAACTTCCTTAATAAGTTCTTAAAAAACAAGTTCTGCCTTAGAAAATACACCCGAGTCTTTAAAGTCAAAATTTCTTACAAAATACCTCACATCAATCAACATTTTTGCATTTCAAAGCTTTACCCAGACGGTAGGCCAAAACCACACAGAGTTTAGATCCATTTTATAGCAGAATCAATCAACTTTTCTGATAATCAAAGTTTTTTGCAACCAGATCTAAGATACTTAAGTTATGTAAAAAACAAACCGCAACCTCTGAAAAAACCTTAAACTAAAAATTACATCCTTAATAAGTTCCTAAAAAACAAGTTCTGGCATAGAAAATAAAACCGACTTCTCCCGAGTTTTTAAAGTAAAATTTTCGAAAAAAAATCTTACAACAATCCACATTTTTGCATTTCAAAGCTTTTCCAAAACGGTAGACCAAAACCACACAGAGTTTGGATCCATTTTATAGCAGAATCAATCAACTTTTCTGATAATCAAAGTTTTTTGCAACCAGATCTTAGATACTTAAGTTATGTGAAAAAACAAAGCGCAACCTCTGAAAAAACCTTAAACTAAAAATTACAAAAATGCTAGTTCTTAAAAATCAAGTTCTGGCATAGAAAATAAAACCGACTTCTCCCGAGTTTTGAAAGTAAAAATTTCGAAAAAAAATCTCACAAAAATCCACATTTTCAAAGCTTTTCCGAGACGGTAGGCCAAAACCACACAGAGTTTCGATCTATTTTATAGCAGTATCAATCAACCTTTCAGATAATCAAAGTTTTTTGCAACCAGATCTAAGATAATTAAGTTATGTAAAAAAACAAACCGCAACCTCTGAAAAAACCTTAAACTAAAAATTACATCCTTAATAAGTTCCTAACAGACAAGTTCTGCCATAGAAAATAAACCCGGCTTTTCCTGAGTTTTTAAAGTAAAAATATCGAAAAAAAAAATCTCACATCAATCAACATTTTTGCATTTCAAAGCTTTACCCAGACGGTAGGCCAAAACCACAAACAGTTTGGATCCATTTTATAGCAGTATCAATCAACTTTTCAGATAATCAAAGTTTTTTACAACCAAATCTAAGATACTTAAGTTATGTGAAAAAACAAACGGCAACCTCTGAAAAAACCTTAAACTTAAAATAACTTCCTTAATAAGTTCTTAAAAAACAAGTTCTGCCTTAGAAAATAAACCCGAGTCTTTAAAGCCAAAATTTCGTACAAAATACCTCACATCAATCAACATTTTTGCATTTCAAAGCTTTACCCAGACGGTAGGCCAAAACCACACAGAAATTGGATCCATTTTATAGCAGAATCAATCAACTTTTCTGATAACCGCAACCTCTGAAAAAACCTTAAACTTAAAATTACTTCCTTAATAAGTTCTTAAAAAACAAGTTCTGCCATAGAAAATAAAACCGACTTTTCCCAAGTTTTTAAAGTCAAAATTTCGTACAAAATACCTCACAAAAATCAACATTTTTGCATTTCAAAGCTTTACGCAGACGGTAGGCCAAAATCACACAGAGTTTGGATCCATTTTATAGCAGAATCAATCAACTTTTCTGATAATCAAAGTTTTTTGCAA
>NW_022997172.1:0-1866 GCF_900245975.1 Drosophila guanche | reverse complement strand
TTTTGACTTTAAAAACTCGGGAAAACTCGGGTTTATTTTCTATGCCAGAACTTGTTATTTAAGAACTAACAATTTTGTAATTTTTTGTTTAATGTTTTTTCAGAGGTTGCGGTTTGTGTTTTTCACATAACTTAAGAATCGAAGATCTGGTTGCAAAAAACTTTGATTATCTGAAAAGTTTATTGATACTGCTATAAAATGGATCCAAACTCTGTGTGGTTTTGGCCTACCGTCTGGGTAAAGCTTTGAAATGCAAAAATGTTGATTGTTGTGAGATTTTTTTTTCGAAATTTTTACTTTAAAAACTCGGGATAAGTCGGGTTTATTTTCTATGGCAGAACTTGTTTTTTAAGAACTTATTAAGGATGTAATTTTTATTTTAAGGTTTTTCAGAGGTTGCGGTTTGTTTTCTCACATAACTTAAGTATCTTAGACCTGGTTGTAAAGAACTTTGATTATCTGAAAAGTAGATTGATACTGCTATAAAGTGGATCCAAACTCTGTGTGGTTTTGGCCTACCGTCTGGGTTAAGCTTTGAAATGCAAAAATGTTGGCTTTTGTGAGGTGTTTTGTACGAAATTTTGACTTTAAAAATTCGGGAAAAGTCGGGTTTATTTTCTATGCCAGAACTTTTCTTTTAAGTATTTTCAAAATTTTGTACATTTTTGTTTAATGTGTTTTAGAAGTGGCGGTTTGTGTTTTCACATAACTCAAGTATCTTAGATCTGGTTGCAAAAAACTTTGATTATCTGAAAAGTTGATTGATACTGCCATAAAATGGATCCAAACTCTGTGTGGTTTTGGCCTACCGTCTAGGTAAAGCTTTGAAATGCAAAAATTTTGATTTTTGTGAGGTATTTTGTACGAAATTTGGACTTTAAGAATTCGGGAAGAGTCGGGTCTATTATCTATGCCAGAACTTTTTTTTTAAGAGATTATTAAGAAAGTAATTTTTAGTTTAAGGTTTTTTCAGAGGTTGCGATCTGATTTTTCACATAACTTAAGTATCTTAGATCTGGTTGTAAAGAACTTTGATTATCTGAAAAGTTGATTGATGTTTCTATGAAGTGGATGCAAACTGTGTGTGGTTTTGGCCTACCGTCTCGGAAATGAAAAAAATATTGATTGTTGTGAGATTTTTTTTCTTCGAAATTTTGTCTTTAAAAACTCGGGAAAAGTCGGGTTCATTTTGTTTTTTCACATAACTTTGAAAGCTTAGTAAAGTATCTTAAATTTGGTTGTAGAAAACTTTTATTATCTGAAATAGTTGATTGATACTGCTATAAAGTGGATCCAAACTCTGTGTGGTTTTGGCCTACCGTCTGGGCAAAGCTTTGAAATGCAAAAATGTTGATTTTTGTGAGGTATTTCTTACGAAATTTTGACTTTTAAAACTCGGAAAGAGTCGGGTTTTTTTTCTTTGGCAGAACTTTTTTTTTAGAATTTATTAAGTATGTAATTTTTTGTTGAATGTTTTTTCAGAGGTTGCGTTTTGTTTTTCACATAACTTTAGTATCTTAGATCTGGTTGCAAAAAACTTTGATTATCTGAAATGTTGATTGATACTGCCATAAAATGGATCCAAACTCTGTGTGGTTTTGGCCTACCGTCTGGGTAAAGCTTTGAAATGCAAAAATTTTGATTTTTGTGAGGTATTTTGTACAAATTTTTGACTTTAAAAATTCGGAAAGAGTCGGGTTTATTTGCTACGGCAGACCTTGGTTTTTCAGAATTTTCAAGGTTTGTACTTTTTTGTTTAAGGTTTTTTTAGATGTAGCGGTTTGTTTTTTGACAGAACTTAAATATCTTAGATCTGGTTGTAAAGAACTTTTAATATCTGAAAAGTTGATTGATGCTGCTATGAAG
>NW_022997171.1:0-1866 GCF_900245975.1 Drosophila guanche | reverse complement strand
AATGGATCCAAACTCCGTGTGGTTTTGGCCTACCGTCTGGGTTAAGCTTTAAAATGCAAAAATGTTGATTGTTATGAAATTTTTTTTTTACAAATTTTGACTTTAAAAACTCGGGAAGAGTCGGTTTTTATTTCTATGCCAGAATTTGTTTTTTAAGAACTTATTAAGAAAGTAATTTTAAGTTTAATGTTTTTTCAGAGGTTGCGTTTTGTTTCTTCGCATAACTTAAGTATCTTATTTTTGGTTATAAAAAACTTTTAATATCTGAAAAGTTGATTGATACTGGTATAAAATGGATTCAAACTCTGTGTGGTTTTGGCCTACCGTCTCGGAAATTTTTTGAAATGCAAAAATGTGGAATGTTGTTTGACTTTTTTTTTCGATATTTTTATTTATTTTAGAAGTTGCGGTTTGTTTTCTCACATAACTTAAGCATCTGAATTTTCGTTGTAAAAAACTTTGATTATCTGAAAAGTTGATTGATACTGCTATAAAATGGATCCAAACTCTGTGTGGTTTTGGCCTACCGTCTGGGTAGAGCTTTGAAATGCAAAAATGTTGATTATTGTGAGATTTTTTTTTTCGAAATTTTGACTTTAAAAACTCGGGAAAAATCCGTTTTTATTTTCTATGACAGAACTTGTTTTTTAAGAACTTATTAAAGAAGTAATTTTAAGTTTAAGGTTTTTTCAGAGGTTGCGGTTTGTTTTTTCACATAACTTTAGTATCTTAGATCTGGTTGCAAAAACCTTTGATTATCTGAAAAGTTGATTGATACTGCTGTAAAATGGATCCAAACTCTGTGTGATTTTGGCCTACCGTCTGGGTAAAGCTTTAAAATGCAAAAATCTTGATTGCTGTGAGGTATATTGTACGAAATTTTGACTTTAAAAACTCGGGTTTATTTTCTATGGCAGAACTTGCTTTTTAAGAACTAGGTAAGTAAGTAATTTTAAGTTTAAGGTTTTTTTCAGAGGTTGCGTTTTGTTGTTTCACATAACTTAAGTATCTTAATTTTGGTTGTAAAAAACTTTGATTATATGAAAAGTTGATTGCTATTGCTATAAAATGGATCCAAACTCCGTGTGGTTTTGGCCTACCGTCTGGGTTAAGCTTTAAAATGCAAAAATGTTGATTGTTGTGAAATTTTTTGTTTTCGAAATTTTTACTTTAAAAACTCGGGTCTTTCTATGGCAGAACTTTTTTAAGAACTTATTAAGGAAGTAGTTTTATGTTTAAGGTTTTTTCAGAGGTTGCGGTTTGTTTTTTCACATAACTTAAGTATCTTAATTTTGGTTGTAAAAAACTTTTATTATCTGAAAAGTTAATTGGTACTGCTATAAAATGGATCCAAACTGTTTGTGGTTTTGGCCTACCGTCTGGGTAAAGCTTTGAAATGCAAAAATGTTGATTTTTGTGAGGTATTTTGTACGAAATTTTGACTTTAAAATCTCGGGTTTATTTTCTATGGCAGAACTTGTTTTTTAGGAACTTATTAATGTTGTAATTTGTAGTTTAAGGTTTTTTCAGAGGTTGCGGTTTGTTTTTTTACATAACTTAAGTATCTTTAATCTGGTTGCAAAAAACTTTGATTATCTGAAAAGTTGATTGATTCTGCTATAAAATGGATCCAAACTATGTGTGGTTTTGGCCTACCGTCTGGGTAAAGCTTTGAAATGCAAAAATGTTGATTTTTGTGAGGTATATTGTACGAAATTTTGACTTTAAAAACTCGGGTTTATTTTCTATGGCAGAACTTGCTTTTTAAGAACTAGGTAAGTAAGTAATTTTAAGTTTAAGGTTTTTTTCAGAGGTTGCGTTTTGTTGTTTCACATAACTTAAGTATCTTAATTTTGGTTGTAAAAA
>NW_022997170.1:0-1868 GCF_900245975.1 Drosophila guanche | reverse complement strand
GCAGGACAGTGTGGGTTTAGCCACTGCTAATTAATTTCTTCTTTCTGGCTATAATAATGATCCAATCGGATCCCAATTTGGTGATCTGATAGATATGGCCATTCCCTACAGAATGACTTTTTAGTTTTCTTTTATCTTTAAAATTGTAGATTTGGGAGGTTTTCGCCCTTTTGCGGGGGCGGAAGGGGAGCGGCACATTTTTTAAATACACTTGTAACAGTGTGAGCATACAGAAGTCTGGATGGAAAATTTTGTGGCTCTAGCTTTTATAGTCTCTGAGATCCAGGTGCTCAACAAGACGGACGGACGGAGGGACAGACGGACGGACAGACAGACATGCCTCAATCGACGCGGCTATTGGTGGTGATCAATAATATATGCACTTTATGGGGTCGGAAACGATTCCTTCTGTGTGTTACATACATTAACTTTGTGCACAAATCCAATATACCCTATTTAGTCTTCGAGTACCGGGTATAAAACAAATATAAGCTGCATGAGGGGGTGGGGGTGGTTAAAAATCGGTAGAGGCAGAGGGACGGCAGAGGCAGAGGCCGAGTGAAGCAGAGTGTGAATGAGAGAATGTGAAAAGAACAACAAAAGCTGCAGGACAGTGTGGGTTTAGCCACTGCTAATTAATTTCTTCTTTCTGGCTATAATAATGATCCAATCGGATCCCAATTTGGTGATCTGATAGATATGGCCATTACCTACAGAATGGCATTTTTAGTTTTCTTTTATCTTTAAAATTGTAGATTTAGGAGGTTTTCGCCCTTTTGCGGTGGCGGAAGGCGCGGGGCTCATTTTTTAAATACACTTGTAACAGTGTGAGCATACAGAAGTCTGGATGCAAAATTTGGTAGCTCTAGCTTTTATATTCTCTGAGATTCAGGTGCTCAACAAGATGGACGGACAGACGGACAGACAGACAGGGCTCAATCGACTCGGCGATTTATGGGGTCGGAAACGATTCCTTCTGTGTGTTACATACATTAACTTTGTGCACAAATACAATATACCCTATTTACTCTTCGAGTACCGGGTATAAAACAAATAAATATAAGCTGTGTGGTTGGGGGTGGGGTGGTTGAAAATCGGCAGAGGCAGAGAGGCGGCAGAGGCAGAGGCCGAGTGAAGCAGAGTGTGAATGAGAGAATGTGAAAAGAACAACAAAAGCTGCAGGACAGTGTGGGTTTAGCCACTGCTAATTAATTTCTTCTTTCTGGCTATAATAATGATCCAATCGGATCCCAATTTGGTGATCTGATAGATATGGCCATTCCCTACGGAATGTTGTTAGTTTTCTTTTATCTTCAAAATTGTAGATATGGGATTTTTTCGACCTTTTGCGGGGGCGGAAGGGGCGCGGCACATTTTTTAAATACACTTGTAACAGTGTGAGCATACAGAAGTCTGGATGCAAAATTTTGTGGCTCTAGCTTTTATAGTCTCTGAGATCCAGGTGCTCAACAAGACGGACGGACAGACGGACAGACAGACATGGCTCAATCGACTCGGCTATTGATGGTGATCAATAATATACACTTCATGGGGTCGGAAATGATTCCTTCCGTGTGTTACATACATTAACTTTGCGCACAAATACAATAGACCCTATTTACTCTTCGAGTACCGGGTATAAAACAAATATAAGCTTCGTGAGGGGGTGGGGGGGTGGTTAAAAATCGGCAGAGGCAGAGGGACGGCAGAGGCAGAGGCCGAGTGAAGCAGAGTGTGAATGCGAGAATGTGAAAAGAACAACAAAAGCTGCAGGACAGTGTGGGTTTAGCCACTGCTAATTAATTTCTTCTTTCTGGCTATAATAATGATCCAATCGGATCCCAATTTGGTGATCTGATAGATATGGC
>NW_022997169.1:0-1868 GCF_900245975.1 Drosophila guanche | reverse complement strand
AGACGGTAGGCCAAAACCACACAGAGTTTGGATCCACTTTATAGCAGTATCAATCAACTTTTCAGATAATCAAGGGTTTTTACAACCAAAATTAAGATACTTAAGTTATGTGAAAAAACAAACCACAACCTCTGAAAAAACCTTAAACTAAAAATTACAAAATTACTAGTTCTTAAAAAACAAGTTTTGCCATAGAAAATAAAACTGACTTTTCCCGAGATTTTAAAGTCAAAATTTCAAAAAAAAAAATCTTACAACAATCAACATTTTTACATTTCAAAGCTTTTCCGAGACGGTAGGCCAAAACCACAAACAGTTTGGATCCATTTTATAGCAGTATCAATCAACTTTTCAGATAATCAAAGTTTTTTACAACCAAAATTAAGATACTTAAGTAATGTGAAAAAACAAACAGCAACCTCTGAAAAAACCTTAAACCAAAAATGACATCCTTAATAAGTTCCTAAAAAACAAGTTCTGACATAGAAAATAAACCCGACTTTTCCCGAGTTTTTAAAGTCAAAATTTGGAAAAAAAAATCTCACAACAATCAAGAATTTTGCATTACAAAGCTTTACCCAGACGGTAGGCCAAAACCACACAGAGTTTGTATCCATTTTATAGCAGTATCAATCAACTTTTCAGATAAACGAAGTTTTTTACAACCAAAATTAAGATAAACAAACCGCAACCTCTGAAAAAATCTCACAACAATCAACAATTTTGCATTACAAAGGTTTACCTAGACGGTAGGCCAAAACCACACAGAGTTTGGATCCATTTTATAGAAGTATCAATCAAATTTTCAGATAATGAAAGTTTTTTACAACCACAATTAAGATACTTAAGTTATGTGAGAAAACAAACCGCAACCTCTGAAAAAACCTTAAACTAAAAATTACATCATTAATAAGTTCTTGAAAAAACAAGTTCTGCCATAGAAAGTAAACCCGACTTTTCCCGAGTTTTTAAAGTCAAAATTTCGAAAAAAAAATCTCACAACAATCAACAATTTTGCATTACAAAGATTTACCCAGACGGTAGGCCAAAACCACACAGAGTTTGGATCCATTTTTTAGCAGTATCAATCAACTTTTCAGATAATCAAAGTTTTTAACAACCACAATTAAGATACTTAAGTTATGTGAAAAAACAAAACGCAACCTCTGAAAAAACCTTAAACTAAAAATTACAAAATTGCTAGTTCTTAAAAAACAAGATCTGCCATAGAAAATAAAAGCGACTTTTCCCGAGTTTTTAAAGTCAAAATTTCGAAAAAAAAAATCTCACAACAATCAACATTTTCACATTTCAAAGCTTTTCCGAGACGGTAGGCCATAACCACAAACAGTTTGGATCCATTTAATAGCAGTATCAATCAACTTTTCAGTTAATCAAAGTTTTTTCCATCCAAAATTAAGATACTTAAGTTATGAAAAAACAAACAGCAACCTCTGAAAAAACCTTAAACTAAAAATGACATCCTTAATAAGTTCCTAAAAAACAAGTTCTGCCATAGAAAATAAACCCGACTTTTCCCGAGTTTTAAAGTCAAAATTTGGAAAAAATAATCTCACAACAATCAACAATTTTGCATTACAAAGCTTTACCCAGACGGTAGGCCAAAACCACACAGAGTTTGTATCCATTTTATAGCAGTATCAATCAACTTTTCAGATAATTAAAGTTTTTTTACAACCACAATTAAGATACTTAAGTTATGAAAAAACAAACAGCAACCTCTGAAAAAACCTTAAACTAAAAATAACATCCTTAATAAGTTCCTAAAAAACAAGTTCTGCCATAGAAAATAAACCCGACTTTTCCCGAGTTTTAAAGTCAAAATTTGGAAAAAAAAATCTCACAAC
>NW_022997168.1:0-1868 GCF_900245975.1 Drosophila guanche | reverse complement strand
AGCAGTATCAATCAACTCTTCAGATAATCAAAGTTTTTTGCAACCAGATCTAAGATACTTAAGCTATGTGAAAAAACAAATCGCTACCTCTGAAAAAACCTTAAACTTAAAATTACATCCTTAATAAGTTCTTAAAAAACAATTTCTGGAATAGAAAATAAACCCGACTTTCCCCGAGTTTTTAAAGTCAAATTTTCAAAAAAAAAAAAATCTCACAACCATCAACATTTTTGCATTTCAAAGCTTTACGCAGACGGTAGGCCAAAACCACACAGAGTTTAGATCCACTTTATAACAGTATCAATAAACTTTTCAGATAATCAAAGTTCTTTACAACCAGGTCTAAGATACTTAAGTTATGTGAAAAAACAAACGGCTACTTCTAAAAAACCTTAAACAAAAAAGTACAAACTTTGAAAATTCTTAAAAGAAAAGTTCTGCCATAGAAAAAAAAACACGACTTTTCCCGAATTTTTAAAGTCAAAATTTCGTACAAAATACCTCACAAAAATCTACATTTTTACATTTCACAGCTTTTCCGAGACGGTAGGACAAAACCACACAGAGTTTGGATCCATTTTATAGCAGTATCAATCAACTTTTCAGATAATCAAAGTTTTTTGCAACCAGATCTAAGATACTTAAGCTATGTGAAAAAACAAACCGCTACCTCTGAAAAAACCTTAAACTTAAAATGACATCCTTAATAAGTTCTTAAAAAACAATTTAAGAATTAGAAAATAAACCCGACTTTTCCCTAGTTTTTAAAGTCAAAATTTCGAAAAAAAAACCTCACAACAATCAACATTTGTGCATTTCAAAGCTTTACCCAGACGGTAGGCCAAAACCACACAGAGTTTGGATCCACTTTACAGCAGTATCAATCAACTTTTCAGATAATCAAAGTTTTTTGCAACCATATCTAAGATACTTAAGCTATGTGAAAAAACAAATCGCTACCTCTGAAAAAACCTTAAACAAAAAATTACTTTCTTAATTAATTCTTAAAAGAAAAGTTCTGCCATAGAAAATAAACCCGACACTTCCCGAGTTTTTTTTAGATTTCAAAGCTTTACCCAGACGGTAGGCCAAAACCACACAGAGTTTGGATCCATTTTATAGCAGTATCAATCAACTTTTCAGATAATCAAAGTTTTTTGCAACCAGATCTAAGATACTTAAGCTATGTGAAAAAACAAATCGCTACCTCTCAAAATACCTTAAACTTAAAATTACATCCTTAATAAGTTCTTAAAAAACAATTTCTGCCATAGAAAATAAACCCGACTTTTCCCGAGTTTTTAAAATCAAAATTTCGATAAAATAAAATCGCACAACAATCAACATTTTTGCATTTCAAAGCTTTACCCAGACGGTAGGCCAAAACCACACAGAGTTTGGATCCACTTTATAGCAGTATCAATCAACTTTTCAGATAATCAAAGTTCTTTACAACCAGGTCTAAGATACTTAAGTTATGTGAAAAAACAAACAAACAAGCTACTTCTAAAAAACCTTAAAAAAAAAAGTACAAACTTTGAAAATTCTTAAAAGAAATGTTCTGCCATAGAAAATAAACACGACTTTACCCGAATTTTTAAAGTCAAAATTTGGAAAAAAAATACCTCACAAAAATCAACATTTTTGGATTTCGAAGCTTTCCCCAGACGGTAGGCCAAAACCACACAGAGTTTGGATCCACCTTATAGCAGTATCAGTCAACTTTTCAGATAATCAAAGTTTTTTGCAACCAGATCTAAGATACTTAAGCTATGTGAAAAAACAAATCGCTACCTCTGAAAAAACCTTAAACTTAAAATTACAATTTTAATTAATTCTTAAAAAAAAAGTTCTGCCATAGAAAATAA
>NW_022997167.1:0-1869 GCF_900245975.1 Drosophila guanche | reverse complement strand
GTTTTATTTTCTATGGCAGAACTTGTTTTTTAAGAACTAGCAATTTTGTAATTTTTAGTTTAAGGTTTTTTCAGAGGTTTTGGTTTGTTTTTTCACATAACTTAAGTATCTTAACTGTGGTTGTAAAAAACTTTGATTATCTGAAAAGTTGATTGATACTGCTATAAAATGGATCCAAACTCTGACTGGTTTTGGCCTATCGTCTGGGTAAAGCTTTGATATGCAAAAATGTTGATTTTTGTGAGGTATTTTGTACGAAATTTTTACTTTAAAAACTCAAAAAAAGTCGGGTTTATTTTCTATGGCAGAACTTTTTTTTTAAGAACTTATTAAGGAAATAATTTTTAGTTTAAGGTTTTTTTAGAGGTTGCGGTTTGTTTTTTTTTCATAAGTTAATTATTTTTGATCTGGTTGCAAAAAACTTTAATGATTAGAAAAGTCGGGTTTATTTTCTTTGGCAGAACTTGTTTTTTAGGAACTTATTAAGGAAGTAATTTTTATTTTAAGGTTTTTTCAGATGTTGCTGTTGGTTTTTCACATAACTTAAGTATCTTAATTTTGGTTGTAAAAAACTTTGATTATCTGAAAAGTNTGGTTGTAAAAAACCTTGATTATCTAAAAACTTGATTGATACTGCTATTAAATGGATCCAAACTGTTTGTGGTTTTGGCCTACTGTCTCGGAAAGGCTTTGAAATGCAAAAATGTTGATTGATGTGAGATTTTTTTTTTTTCGATATTTTTACTTTAAAAACTCGGGAAAAGTTGGGTTTATTTTCTTTGGCAGAACTTTTTTTTTAGGAACTTATTAAGGAAGTAATTTTTATTTTAAGGTTTTTTCAGATGTTGCTGTTGGGTTTTCACATAACTTAAGTATCTTAATTTTGGTTGTAAAAAACTTTGATTATCTGAAAAGTTGATTGATTCTGCTATAAAATGGATCCAAACTCTCTGTGGTTTTGGCCTACCGTCTGGGTTAAGCTTTAAAATGCAAAAATGGTCATTTTTGTGAGGTATTTTTTACGACATTTTGACTTTAAAAACTCGGGTTTTTTTTTCTATGGCAGAACTTGTTTTTTAAGAACTTATTAAGAAAGTAATTTTAAGTTTAAGGTTTTTTCAGAGGTTGCGGTTTGTTTTTTTACATAACTTAAGTATCTTAATTTTGGTTGTAAAAAACTTTGATTATCTGAAAAGTTGATTGATACTGCTATAATATGGATCCAAACTCTGTGTGGTTTTGGCCTACCATCTGGGTAAAGCTTTGAAATGCAAACATGTTGATTTTTGTGAGGTATTTTTTACAAAATTTTGACTTTAAAAATTCGGGAAAAGTCGGGTTTATTTTCTATGGAAGAACTTTTCTTTTAAAAATTTTCAAAGTTTGTTACTTTTTTGTTTAAGGTTTTTTAGAAGTAGCGGTTTGTTTTTTCACATAACTTAACTATCTTAGACCTGGTTGTAAAGAACTTTGATTACTTGGATTTTTCATAGGTTGCGGTTTGTTTTTTCACATAACTTAAGTATCTTAATTTTGGTTGTAAAAAACCTTGATTATCTAAAAACTTGATTGATACTGCTATTAAACGGATCCAAACTGTTTGTGGTTTTGGCCTACTGTCTCGGAAAGGCTTTGAAATGCAAAAATGTTGATTGTTGTGAGATTTTTTATTTTTTTCGATATTTTTACTTTAAAAACTCGGGAAAAGTTGGGTTTATTTTCTTTGGCAGAACTTGTTTTTTAGGAACTTATTAAGGAAGTAATTTTTATTTTAAGGTTTTTTCAGATGTTGCTGTTGGTTTTTCACATAACTTAAGTATCTTAATTTTGGTTGTAAAAAACTTTGATTATCTGAAAAGTTGATTGATT
>NW_022997166.1:0-1869 GCF_900245975.1 Drosophila guanche | reverse complement strand
TTTTTCAGAGGTTGCGGTTTGTTTTTTCACATAACTTAAGTATCTTAATTTTGGTTGTAAAAAACTTTGATTATCTGAAAAGTTGATGGATAATGCTATAAAATGGATCCAAACTGTTTGTGGTTTTGGCCTACCGTCTGGGTAAAGCTTTGAAATGCAAAAATGTTGATTGATGTGAGATTTTTTTTTTCGAAATTTTTACTTTAAAAACTCGGAAGAAGTCGGTTTTATTTTCTATGCCAGAACTTGATTTTAAAGAACTAGCATTTTTGTAATTTTTAGTTTAAGGTTTTTTCAGAGGTTGCGGTTTGTTTTTTCACATAACTTAAGTATCTAAGATCTGGTTGCAAAAAACTTTGATTATCAGAAAAGTTGATTGATTCTGCTATAAAATGGATCCAAACTCTGTGTGATTTTGGCCTACCGTCTGGGTAAAGCTTTGAAATGAATCTTAGATCTGGTTGCAAAAACTTTGATTATCTGAAAAGTTGATTGATTCTGTCATAAACTGGATCCAAACTCTATGTGGGTTTGACCTACCATCTAAGTAAAGCTTTATAAAGCAAAAATGTTGATTTTTGTGATGTATTTTGTACGAAATTTTGACTTTGAAAACTCGGGTTTATTTTCTAAGGCAGAACTTGTTTTTTAAGAACTTATTAAGGAAGTTATTTTAAGTTTAAGGTTTTTTCAGAGGTTGCGGTTTGTTTTTTTTACATAACTTAAGTATCTTAGATCTGGTTGCAAAAAACTTTGATTATCTGAAAAGTTGATTGATACTGCTATAAAATGGATCCAAACTCTGTGTGCTTTTGGCCTACCGTTTCGGAAAAGCTTTGAAATGCACAAATGTGGATTGTTGTGAGATTTTTTTTTCGAAATTTCTACTTTAAAAACTCGGGAGAAGTCGGTTTTATATTCTATGCCAGAACTTGTTTTTTAAGAACTAGCATTTTTGTAATTTTTAGTTTAAGGTTTTTTTCAGAGGTTGCTGTTTGTTTTTTCACATAACTTAAGTATCTAAGATCTGGTTGCAAAAAACTTTGATTGTCAGAAAAGTTGATTGATTCTGCTATAAAATGGATCCAAACTCTTTGTGGTTTTGGCCTACCGTGTGGGTAAAGCTTCAAAATACAAAAATGTTGATTTTTGTGAGGTATTTTGTACGAAATTTTGACTTTAAAAACTCGGGTTTATTTTCTAAGGCAGAACTTGTTTTTTAAGAACTTATTAAAGAAGTTATTTTAAGTTTAAGGTTTTTTCAGAGGTTGCGGTTTGTTTTTTCACATAACTTAAGTATCTTAATTTTGGTTGTAAAAAACTTTGATTAACTGAAAAGTTGATTGATAATGCTATAAAATGGATCCAAACTCTGTGTGGTTTTGGCCTACCGTCTGGGTAAAGCTTAAAAATGCAAAAATGTTGATTGTTGTGAGATTTGTTTTTTCCAAATTTGGACTTTAAGAACTCGGGAAAATTCGGGTTTATTTTCTATGGCAGAACTTGTTTTTTAGGATCAAGCAATTTTGTAATTTTTAGTTTAAGGTTTTTTCAGAGGTTGCGGTTTGTTTTTTCACATAACTTAAGTATCTAAGATCTGGTTGCAAAAAACTTTGATTATCAGAAAAGTTGATTGATTCTACTATAAAATGGATCCAAACTCTGTGTGATTTTGGCCTACCGTCTGGGTAAAGCTTTGAAATGCAAAAATTTTGATTTTTGTGAGGTATTTTGTACGAAATTTTGATTTTAAAAACTCGTGTTTTTTTTCTATGGTAGAACTTGTTTTTTAAGAACTTATTAAGGAAGTAGTTTTAAGTTTAAGGTTTTTTCAGAGGTTGCGGTTTGTTTTTTCACATAACTTAAGTA
>NW_022997165.1:0-1870 GCF_900245975.1 Drosophila guanche | reverse complement strand
CTGCCGTTCATCAGCTGTCATAAGTTGCAGCAATACAGAATCGTTGCGTCTGCGTTGAAGGAGAGCCTCATTTAATATGGATATAACTTTGGGGGAGAATTTCGTTATGCTTAAGTCCATTCTGCCTTTTTTCATAGTGACTGGCACATTATGTTGCAACGCTATATGCATGACAGTCTGCAGCTCATGCGATGTCAAAGCATCCACGTTGCTGTCCCACAACTGACAGTTGCATTCATTGCTGCAGTCACCAAGAGTATCAACATAGATACTTATATCGGGTGGCTGAAGGTAGTGCATCAGAATTTGTGTGATTATCCGCAATGAATCATCCTCTTCATAGGGCTCTGTCTAAACATCCGTAGGATGTTCATAGGCTCTGTTGGAGTCGGCTCTGTGCTATTTAACTGCCGCCAGGGAAAATTTTGGAGGGACTTGACCGTCATCTTGGAATCCTTATTGATCTCCAACTCCTGGCCCTCTGGCATTTTCGACACCTTGTTCTCCACGAATTTTTGCAACTTGATTGTCAGGCCGGCACAGGATTGCACTTTCCCTCTTCAACGAAAGCCAATTCTGATAGAGAAGTTTGAGATCGAAAATCAGTTCATCTACATTTCGATAGCGCCGTTTCTGCACACGAATAATGATTGTGCCCAGGTCCATGGGATTTTTGAGTCCCGCAATATCTCTGTTTCTTCTGTCCATTGGCAGCATAAAAACTTGTGCATATTGCTTCATTGTTACCTTTTCGAGGATCTGCTTTTTGACATAGTGAATTTTAATGGTGTATGTACCGGTTTTAGGAGCCTACACATGTAACGACGGGGTATCGTGGGGGACACATATTAAATTTAAATGTACTCACAAAAAAGGTGTAGTCTTACCATTGCTTAAGAAGATTGATGTTATTGATTTTATTAGAGTTGATTGCAGAATCAAGTTATTCAGAATAAACTTTCTCGTATTTTTAGAGACCGAATCTTTTTCGATTAAGCACTCAAAAAAATATGCCTCTGTCATTATGTCCTAGAGGAGGCAACTCAACACAAAACAAAACACGATGTAAGCTTTTCCAACACTAGAACACATCGAATGGGGAATGGCTTCAACACTTGCTAAAAACTAGACGGTTAAATCCTTTCCATCCCTAGCAAAGAGAATGAACAATCAAGTAGGGCTTTTAGCTATGATTTCTGAATTTAAAGTGTAATAACCGAATTGGAAAGGTAGCTAAGGTCGAAAGGAAGGAGTAAAGCGGAAGAAGCTGTAAATTTGGTCAATGAGGCACCTTTTTATTTATTTTAATTAACAATTATCTGCAAATTCTGCGATGGTGTAAAGAGGGTAGGTTCAGTAGTTTTAGCCTAGATAGGTATAGTGGAAGGAGTCTGTTAGAGTCCCAGTTGAGATTTCTAAAGGCGAATATTAAAAATGGTTTTTGATCGGATTCAATAATTATTTGTTGCTTCTTTTATTGTGGACTCCACACACAAGAACAATACTCCAATATCAGGCGAACCAACGAGACGTACAGTGTTTTAGTTATGTATGGATCGTCAAACTCTTTTGACCAACGCTTAATAAACGCAAGAACTCCCTTAGCTTTGTTAACAGTTGAAGCAATATGGCTATTAAAACATAGCTTGTGATCGAATAGGACTCCTAAGACATTTGATGTGGAGATTCGATCCAGAGCATGGTGTCCTAGAGAATAGGAGACAAAATGTGGGGCACGGCGGTAAAAAGTCATAAGTTTGCACTTGGAATGGTTCAAGAAAAGTAGGTTATTCGAACACCAAATGCTTAATTCATCAAGGTCAAGGCCAGGGATAAATTAAATAAGAAGGTCAAAGGATGAGATAGGGCT
>NW_022997164.1:0-1870 GCF_900245975.1 Drosophila guanche | reverse complement strand
AGTTTAAGGTTTCTTCAAAGGTTGCGGTTTGTTTTTTTACATAACTTAAGTATCTTAGATCGGGTTGCAAAAAACTTTGATTATCTGAAAAGTTGATTGATACTGCTATAAAATGGATCCAAACTCTGTGTGGTTTTGGCCTACAGTCTCGGAAAAGCTTTGAAATGCAAAAATGTGGACTGTTGTGAGATTTTTGTTTCGAAATTTTTTCTTTAAAAACTCAGAAAAAGTCGGGTTTATTTTCTATGCCAGAACTTGTTTTTTAAGAACTTATTAAGGAAGTTATTTTAAGTTTACGATTTTTTCAGAGGGTGCGGTTTGTTTTTTCACATAACTTAAGTATCTTAGATGTGGTTGTAAAAAACTTTGATTATCGGAAAAGTTGATTGATTCTGTCATAAAATGGATCCAAACTCTGTGTGGTTTTGGCCTACCGTCTAAGTAAAGCTTTGAAATGCAAAAATGTTGATTTTTGTGATGTATTTTGTACGAAATTTTGACTTTGAAAACTCTTGTTTATTTTCTATGGCAGAACTTGTTTTTTAAGAACTTATTAAGGAAGTAATTTTAAGTTTAAGGTTTTTTCAGAGGTTGCGGTTTGTTTTTTCACATAACTTAAGTATCTAAGATCTGGTTGCAAAAAACTTTGATTATCAGAAAAGTTGATTGATTCTGCTATAAAATGGATCCAAACTCTGTGTGGTTTTGGCCTACCGTCTGGGTAAAGCTTTGAAATGACAAAATGTGGATTGTTGTGAGATTTTTTTTTCGAAATTTTTACTTTAAAAACTCGGGAGAAGTCGGCTTTATTTTCTATGCCAGAACTTGTTTTTTAAGAACTAGCAATTTTGTAATTTTTAGTTTAAGGTTTTTTCAGAGGTTGCGGTTTGTTTTTTCACATAACTTAAGTATCTTAGATCTGGTTGCAAAAAACTTTGATTATCTAAAAAGTTGATTGATACTGCTAAAAAATGGATCCAAACTCCGTGTGGTTTTGGCCTACCGTCTGGGTAAAGCTTTGAAATGCAAAAATGTTGATTTTTGTGAGATTTTTTGTTTTCGAAATTTTGACTTTAAAAACTCGGGAAAAGTCGGGTTTATTTTCTACGCCAGAACTTGTTTTTTAAGAACTAACAATTTTGTAATTTTTTGTTTAATGTTTTTTCACATAACTTAAGTATCTAAGATCTGGTTGCAAAAAACTTTGATTATCTGAAAAGTTGATTGATTCTGCTATAAAATGGATCCAAACTCTGTGTGGTTTTGGCCTACCGTCTGGGTAAAGCTTTGAAATGTAAAAATGTTGATTTTTGTGTGGTATTTTGTACGAAATTTTGACTTTAAAAACACGGAAAAAGTCGGGTTTATTTTCTATATCAGAACTTTTCTTTTAAGAATTTTAAAAGTTTGCACTTTTTTGTTTAAGGTTTTTTAGAAGTAGCGGTTTGTTTTTTTACATAACTTAAGTGCCTTAGATCTGGTTGCAAAAAACTTTGATTATCTGAAAAGTTGATTGAAATATAAAATGGATCCAAACTCTGTGTGGTTTTGGCCTACCGTCTCGGAAAAGCTTTGAAATGACAAAATGTGGATTGTTGTGAGATTTTTTTTTCGAAATTTTTTTTTTAAAAACTCGGGAGAAGTCGGCTTTATTTTCTATGCCAGAACTTGTTTTTTAAGAACTAGCAATTTTGTAATTTTTAGTTTAAGGTTTTTTCAGAGGTTGCGGTTTGTTTTTTCACATAACTTAAGTATCTGAAAAGTTGATTGATACTGCTATAAAATGGATCCAAACTCTGTGTGGTTTTGGCCTACCGTCTGGGTAAAGCTTTAAAATGCAAAAATGTTGATTATTGTGAGATTTTTTTTT
>NW_022997163.1:0-1871 GCF_900245975.1 Drosophila guanche | reverse complement strand
AAACTTTGATTATCTGAAAAGTTGATTGCTACTGCTATAAAATGGATCCAAACTCCGTGTGGTTTTGGCCTACCGTCTGGGTTAAGCTTTGAAATGCAAAAATGTTGATTGATGTGAGATTTTTTGTTTTCGAAATTTTTACTTTAAAATCTCGGGTTTATTTTCTATGGCAGAACTTGTTTTTTAAGAACTTATTAAGGAAGTAATTATAAGTTTAAGGTTTTTTCAGAGGTTGCGGTTTGTTTTTTCACATAACTTAAGTATCTTAATTTTGGTTGTAAAAAACTTTGATTATCTGAAAAGTTGATTGATACTGCTATAAAATGGATCCAAACTCTGTGTGGTTTTGGCCTACCGTCTCGGAAAAGCTTTGAAATGCAAAAATGTGGACTGTTGTGAGATTTATTTTTCGAAATTTGTTCTTTAAAAACTTAGGAAAAGTCGGGTTTATTTTCTATGCCAGAACTTGTTTTTTAAGAACTTATTAAGGAAGTTATTTTTAGGTTTTTTCAGAGGTTGTGGTTTGTTTTTTCACATAACTTAAGTATCTTAGATATGGTTGTAAAAACCTTTGATTATCTGAAAAGTTGATTGATTCTGTCATAAAATGGATCCAAACTCTGTGTGGTTTTGGCCTACCGTCTGGGTAAAGTTTTGAAATGCAAATTTGTTGATTTTTGTGAGGTATTTTGTACGAAATTTTGACTTAAAAAACTCGGGTTTTTTTTCTATGGCAGAACTTGTTTTTTAAGAACTTATTAAGGAAGTAATTTTAAGTTTAAGGTTTTTTCAGAGGTTGCGGTTTGTTTTTTCACATAACTTAAGTATCTTAATTTTGGTTGTAAAAAACTTTGATTATCTGAAAAGTTGATTGCTACTGCTATAAAATGGATCTAAACTCTGTGTGGTTTTGGCCTACCGTCTGGGTAAAGCATTAAAATACAAAAATGTTGATTTTTGTGAGGTATTTTGTACGAAATTTTGACTTTAAAAACTCGGGTTTTTTTTCTATTGCAGAACTTGTTTTTTAAGAACTTATTAAGGAAGTAATTTTAAGTTTAAGGTTTTTTTCAGAGGTTGCGGTTTGTTTTTTCACATAACTTAAGTATCTTAATTTTGGTTGTAAAAAACTTTGATTATCTGAAAAGTTGATTGATACTGCTATAAAATGGATCCAAACTCTGTGTGGTTTTGGCCTACCGTCTGGGTAAAGCTTTAAAATGCAAAAATGTTGATTGTTGTGAGATTTTTTTTTTTTTGAATTTTTGACTTTAAAAACTCGTTAAAAGTCGGGTTTATTTTCTATGGCAGAACTTGTTTTTTAAGAACTTATTAAGGAAGTAATTTTTAGTTTAAGGTTTTTTCAGAGGTTGTTTGTTTTTTTACATAATTTAAGTATCTTAGATCTGGTTGCAAAAAACTTTGATTATCTGAAAAGTTGATTGATTCTGTCATAAACTGGATCCAAACTCTGTGTGGTTTTGACCTACCGTCTAAGTAAAGCTTTGAAATGCAAAAATGTGGATTGTTGTGAGATTTTTTTTTCGAAATTTTTACTTTAAAAACTCGGGAGAAGTCGGTTTTATTTTCTATGCCAGAACTTGTTTTTTAAGAATTAGAATTTTTGTAATTTTTAGTATAAGGTTTTTTTCAGAGGTTGCGGTTTGTTTTTTCACATAACTTAAGTATCTAAGATCTAGTTGCAAAAAACTTTGATTAACAGAAAAGTTGATTGATTCTTCTATAAAATGGATCCAAACTCTTTGTGGTTTTGGCCTACCGTCTGGGTAAAGCTTTGAAATGCAAAATAGTTGATTTTTGTGAGGTATATTGTACGAAATTTTGACTTTAAAAACTCGGGTTTATTTTCT
>NW_022997162.1:0-1872 GCF_900245975.1 Drosophila guanche | reverse complement strand
CCGTCTCGGAAAAGCTTTGAAATGTAAAAATGTTGATTTTTGTGAGGTATTTTTTACGAATTTTTGACTTTAAAAACTCGGGAAAAGTCGGTTTTATTTTCTATGGCAGAACTTGTTTTTTAAGAACTTATTAAGGAAGTAATTTTAAGTTTAAGGTTTTTTCAGAGGTTGGGGTTTGTTTTTTCACATAACTTAAGTACCCAAGATCTGGTTGCAAAAAACTTTGATTATCCGAAAAGTTGATTGATTCTGCTGTAAAATGGATCCAAACTCTGTGTGGTTTTGGCCTACCGTCTGGGTAAAGCTTTGAAATGCAAAAATGTGGATTGTTGTGAGATTTTTTTTTACGAAATTTTTACTTTAAAACCTCGGGAGAAGTCGGTTTTATTTTCTATGGCAGAACTTGTTTTTTAGGAACTTATTAAGGATGTAATTTTTAGTTTAAGGTTTTTTTTAGAGGTTGCGGTTTGTTTTTTTCACATAACTTAAGTACCTTAATTTTTGTTGTAAAAAACTTTGATTATCTGAAAAGTTGATTGCTACTGGTATAAAATGGATCCAAACTCTGTGTGGTTTTAGCCTACCGTCTCGGAAAAGCTTTGAAATGCAAAAATGTTGATTGATGTGAGATTTATTTTTTTTGATATTTTTACTTTAAAAACTAAAAATAACTTAAGTATCTTACTTTTGGTTGTAAAAAACTTTGATTATCTGAAAACTTGATTGATACTGCTATAAAATAGATCCAAACTCTGTGTGGGTTTGGCCTACCGTCTGGGTAAAGCTTTGAAATGCAAAAATGTTGATTTTTGTGAGGTTTATTTTACGAATTTTTGACTTTAAAGACTCGGGAAAAGTCGGTTTTATTTTCTATGGCAGAACTTGTTTTTTAAGAACTTATTAAGGAAGTAATTTTAAGTTTAAGGATTTTTCAGAGGTTGGGGTTTGTTTTTTCACATAACTTAAGTACCCAAGATCTGGTTGCAAAAAACTTTGATTATCCGAAAAGTTGATTGATTCTGCTGTAAAATGGATCCAAACTCTGTGTGGTTTTATCCTACCGTCTGGGTAAAGCTTTGAAATGCAAAAATTTTGATTGCCGACTCGGGAAAAGTCGAGTTTATTTTCTATGGCAGAACTTGTTTTTTAAGAACTTATTAAGGAAGTAATTTTAAGTTTAAGGATTTTTCAGAGGTTGGGGTTTGTTTTTTCACATAACTTAAGTACCCAAGATCTGGTTGCAAAAAACTTTGATTATCCGAAAACTTGATTGATACTGCTATAAAATGGATCCAAACTCTGTGTGGGTTTGGCCTACCGTCTGGGTAAAGCTTTGAAATGCAAAAATGTTGATTTTTGTGAGGTTTATTTTACGAATTTTTGACTTTAAAAACTCGGGAAAAGTCGGTTTTATTTTCTATGCCAGAAATTGTTTTTTAAGAACTTATTAAGGAAGTAATTTTAAGTTTAAGGATTTTTCAGAGGTTGCTTTTTGTTTTTGTTACATAACTTAAGTATCTAAGATCTGGTTGCAAAAAACTTTGATTATCTGAAAAGCTGATTGATTCTGCTGTAAAATGGATCCAAACTCTGTGTGGTTTTGGCCTACCGTCTGGGTAAAGCTTTGAAATGCAAAAATGTGGATTGTTGTGAGATTTTTTTTTCGAAATTTTTAGTTTAAAACCTCGGGAGAAGTCGGTTTTATTTTCTATGCCAGAACTTGATTTTTAAGAACTAGCATTTTTGTAATTTTTAGTTTAAGGTTTTTTTCAGAGGTTGCGGTTTGTTTTTTCACATAACTTCAGTACCTTAATTTTGGTTGTAAAAAACTTTGATTATCTGAAAAGTTGATTGATACTGCTATAAAATGGA
>NW_022997161.1:0-1872 GCF_900245975.1 Drosophila guanche | reverse complement strand
TTTACCCAGGCGGTAGGCCAGAACCACACAGAGTTTGGATCCCTTTTATAGCAGTATCAATCAACTTTTCAGATAATCAAAGTTTTTTACAACCAAAATTAAGATACTTAAGTTATGTGAAAAAACAAACCGCAACCTCTGAAAAAACCTTAAGCTAAAAGTTACATCCTTAATAATTTCTTAAAAAACAAGTTCTGCCATAGAAAATAAACCCGACTCTTGCCGAGTTTTTAAAGTACAAATTCGAAAAAAACAAAAAAAAAATCTCACTACAGTCATCATTATTGCATTTCAAAGTCTTTCCGACACGGTAGGCCAAAACCACACAGAATTTGGATCCATTTTATAGCAGTATCAATCAACTTTTCAGATAATCAAAGTTTTTTATAACCAAAATTATGATACTTAAGTTATGTGAAAAAACAAACCCCAACCTTTGAAAAAACCTTAAACTGAAAATTACATCCTTAATAAGTTCTTAAAGAACAAGCTCTGCCATAGAAAATAAACCCGACTTTTCCCGAGTTTTTAAAGTAAAAAAAAAGTCGATAAAATAAAATATCACAACAATCAACATTTTTGCATTTCAAAGCATTTCCAAGACGGTAGACCAAAACCACCCACAGTTTGGATCCACTTCATAGCAGCATCAATCAACTTTTCAGATAATCAAAGTTTTTTACCACCAAAATTAAGATAATTAAGTTATGTATTAAGCTAAAAATGTCATCCTTAATAAGTTCTTAAAAAACTAGTTCTGCCATAAAAAATAAACCTGACTTTTCCCGAGTTTTTAAAGTCAAAAATTCGAAAAAAAAAACTAAAAATCTCACAACAATCATCATTATTGCATTTCAAAGCCTTTCCGAGACGGTAGGCCAAAACCACACACAGTTTGGATCCACTTCATAGCAGCATCAATCAACTTTTCAGATAATCAAAGTTTTTTACAACCAAAATTAAGATACTTAAGTTATGTAAAAAACCAACAGCAACCTCTGAAAAAACCTTAAGCTAAGAATAACATCCTTAATAAGTTCTTAAAAACAAGTTCTGCCATAGAAAATAAACCCGACTTTTCCCGAGTTTTTAAAGTCAAATATTCGAAAAAAAAAAATCTCCCAACTATCAACATTTTTGCATTTCAAGGCTTTACTCAGGCGGTAGGCCAAAACCACACAGAGTTTGGATCCCTTTTATAGCAGTATCAATCAACTTTTCAGATAATCAAAGTTTTTTACAACCAAAATTAAGATACTTAAGTTATGTGAAAAAACAAACCCCAACCTCTGAAAAAACCTTAAACTAAAAATTAAATCCTTAATAAGTTCTTGAAAAACAAGTTATGCCATAGAAAATAAACCCAACTTTTTCCCGAGATTTTAAAGTCAACATTTCGATAAATTAAAATATCACAACAATCAACATTTTTGCATTTCAAAGAATTTCCAAGACGGTAGACCAAAACCACACACAGTTTGGATCCACTTCATAGCAGCATCAATCAACTTTTCAGATAATCAAAGTTTTTTACAACCAAAATTAAGATAATTCAGGTATGTATTAAGCTAAAAATTGCATCCTTAATAAATTCTTAAAAAACTAGTTCTGCCATAAAAAATAAACCTGACTTTTCCCGAGCTTTTAATGTCAAAATTTCGAAAAAAAAAACTTCCAACTATCAACATTTTTGCATTTCAAAGCTTTACCCAGACGGTAGGCCAAAACCACACAAAGTTTGGATCCATTTTATAGCAGTATCAATCAACTTTTCAGATAATCAAAGTTTTTTATAACCAAAATTATGATACTTAAGTTATGTGAAAAAACAAACCCCAACCTCTGAAAAAACCTTAAACTAAAAATTACATC
>NW_022997160.1:0-1872 GCF_900245975.1 Drosophila guanche | reverse complement strand
TGCCATAGAAAATAAAAGCGACTTTTCCCGAGTTTTTAAAGTAAAATGTTCGAAGAAAAAAAAAATCTGACAACAATCAACATTTTTGCATTTCAAATCTTTACACAGGCGGTACGCCAAAACCATACAGAGTTTGGATCCATTTTATAGAAGTATCAATGAACTTTTCAGATAATCAAAGGTTTTTACAACCAATATAAAGATACGTAAGTTGTGTGAAAAAACAAAATGCAACCTCTGAAAAAACCTTAAACTAAAAATTACAAAATTGCTATTTCTTAAAAAACAAGATCTGCCATAGAAAATAAGACTGACTTTTCCCGAGTTTTTAAAGTAAAAATTTCGAAAACAAAAAATCTCACAAAAATCAACGTTCTTGCATTTCAAAGCTTTTCCGAGACGGTAGGCCAAACCCCAAACAGTTTGGATCCATTTTATAGCAGTATCAATCAACTTTTCAGATAATCAAAGATTTTTACAACTAAAATTAAGATACTTAAGTAATGTGAAAAAACAAACCGCAACCTCTGAAAAAACCTTAAACTAAAAATTACATCATTAATAAGTTCCTAAAAACAAGTTATGCCATAGAAAATAAACCCGACTTTTCCTGAGTTTTTAAAGTCAAAATTAAAAAAAAAAAAAATCTCACAACAATCAACAATTTTGCATTACAAAGCTTTACCCAGACGGTAGGCCAAAACCACACAGAGTTTGGATCCATTTTATAGCAGTATCAATAAACTTTTCAGATAATCAAAGATTTTTACAACCAAAATTAAGATACTTAAGTAATGTGAAAAAACAAACCGCAACCTCTGAAAAAACCTTAAAATAAAAATTACATAATTAATAAGTTCCTAAAAACAAGTTATGCCATAGAAAATAAACCCGACTTTTCCCGAGTTTTTAAAGTCAAAATTAAAAAAAAAAAAAATCTCACAACAATCAACAATTTTGCATTACAAAGCTTTACCCAGACGGTAGGCCAAAACCACACAGAGTTTGGATCCATTTTATAGCAGTATCAATCAACTTTTCAGATAATCAAAGCTTTTTACAACCACAATTAAGATACCTAAGTTATGTGAAAAAACAAAACGCAACCTCTGAAAAAACCTTAAACTAAAAATTACAAAATTGCTATTTCTTAAAAAACAAGATCTGCCATAGAAAATAAGACCGACTTTTCCCGAGTTTTTAAAGTAAAAATTTCGAAAACAAAAAATCTCACAAAAATCAACGTTCTTGCATTTCAAAGCTTTTCCGAGACGGTAGGCCAAACCCCAAACAGTTTGATCCATTTTATAGCAGTATCAATCAACTTTACAGATAATCAAAGATTTTTACAACCAAAATTAAGATACTTAAGTTATGTGAAAAAACAAACCGCATTCTCTGAAAAAACCTTAAGCTAAAAATTACATCATTAATAAGTTCCTAAAAAAAACAAGTTCTGCCATAGAAAAAAAACCCGACTTTTCCCGAGTTTTTAAAGTCAAAATTTGGAAAAAAAAAAATCTCACAACAATCAACAATTTTGCATTACAAAGCTTTACCCAGACGTTAAGCCAAAACCACACAGAGTTTGGATCCATTTTATAGCAGTATCAATCAACTTTTCAGATAATCAAAGTTTTTTACAACCACAATTAAGATACTTTATATATACTTAGGCCAAAACCACACAGAGTTTGGATCCATTTTATAGCAGTATCAATCAACTTTTCAGATAATCAAAGTTTTTTACAACCACAATTAAGATACGTAAGTTGTGTGAAAAAACAAAACGCAACCTCTGAAAAAACGTTAAACTAATATTTACAAAATTGCTATTTCTTAAAAAACAAGATCTGCCATAGAAAATAAGAC
>NW_022997159.1:0-1873 GCF_900245975.1 Drosophila guanche | reverse complement strand
CGGGAACATTAGGGTTAATTGTCTATGGCAGAACTTTTTTTAGGAACTTATTAAAGGTGTAATTTTTAGTTTAAGGTTTTTTTAGAAGTAGCGGTTTGTTTTTTCACATAACTTAAGTATCTTAGATCTGGTTGAAAAAAACTTTGATTATCTGAAAAGTTGATTGATACTGCTAAAAAATTGATCCAAACTGTGTGGGGTTTTGGCTGTGGGGTTTTTGTGGTTTTGGGCTACCGTCTGGGAAAAGCTTTGAAATGCAAAAATGTTGATTTTTGTGAGGTATTTTTTACGAAATTTTGACTTTAAAAACTCGGGAAGAGTCGGGTTTATTTTCTATGGCAGAACTTTTCTTTTAAGAATTTTCAAAATTTGTTTTTTTTTGTTTAAGGTTTTTTCAGAGATTGCGGTTTGTTTTTTCACATAACTTAAGTATCTTAGATCTGGTTGCAAAAAACTTTGATTATCTGAAAAGTTTATTGAAACTGCTATAAAATGGATCCAAACTCTGTGTGGTTTTGGCCTACCGTCTAGGTTAAGCTTTGAAATGCAAAAATGTTGATTTTTGTGAGGTATTTTTCACGAATTTTGACTTTACAATTCGGGAACAGTCGGGTTTATTTTCTATGGCAGAACTGGTTTTTTAAGAACTTATTAAGGATGTAATTTTTTGTTTTAGGTTTTTTCAGAGGTAGTCATTTGTTTTTTCACATAACATAAGTATCTTAGATCTGGTTGCAAAAAACTTTCATTATCTAAAAATTGATTGATACTGCTAAAAAATTGATCCAAACTGTGTGTGGTTTTGGCCTACCGTCTGGGTAAAGCTTTGAAATGCAAAAATGTTGGTTGTTGTGAGATTTTTATTGTCGAAATATTGACTTTAAAAACTCGGGAACATTAGGGTAATTGTCTATGGCAGAACTTTTTTTAGGAACTTATTAAAGATGTAATTTTTAGTTTAAGGTTTTTTTAGAAGTAGCGGTTTGTTTTTTCACATAACTTAAGTATCTTAGATCTGGTTGCAAAAAACTTTCATTATCTAAAAATTGATTGATACTGCTAAAAAATTGATCCAAACTGTGTGTGGATTTCGCCAACCGTCTGGGTAAAGCTTTGAAATGCAAAAATTTTGATTTTTGTGAGGTATTTTTCACGAATTTTGACTTTACAATTCGGGAACAGTCGGGTTTATTTTCTATGGCAGAACTGGTTTTTTAAGAACTTATTAAGGATATTATTTTTTGTTTTAGGTTTTTTCAGAGGTAGTCATTTGTTTTATCTCATAACATAAGTATCTTAGATCTGGTTGCAAAAAACTTTCATTATCTAAAAATTGATTGATACTGCTAAAAAATTGATCCAAACTGTGTGTGGATTTCGCCAACCGTCTGGGTAAAGCTTTGAAATGCAAAAGTTTTGATTTTTGTGAGGTTTTTTCACGAATTTTGACTTTACAATTCGGGAACAGTCGGGTTTATTTTCTATGGCAGAAATGGTTTTTTAAGAACTTATTAAGGATGTAATTTTTTGTTTTAGGTTTTTTCAGAGGTAGTCATTTGTTTTTTCACATAACTTAAGTATTTTAGATCTGGTTGCAAAAAAAATTGATTATCTGAAAAGTTGATTGATACTGCTAGAAAAATGTATCGAAACTGTGTGTGGTTTTGGCCTACCGTCTGGGTAAAGCTTTGAAATGCAAAAATGTTGGTTGTTGTGAGATTTTTATTGTCGAAATATTGACTTTAAAAACTCGGGAACATTAGGGTTAATTGTCTATGGCAGAACTTTTTTTAGGAACTTATTAAAGGTGTAATTTTTAGTTTAAGGTTTTTTTAGAAGTAGCGGTTTGTTTTTTCACATAACTTAAGTATCT
>NW_022997158.1:0-1873 GCF_900245975.1 Drosophila guanche | reverse complement strand
AACACTTTGTGTTTTTGCTTTACCGTCTGGGAAATATACAGATTTGAAATGCAAAAATGTTGATTTTTGTGAGGTATTTATTACGAAATTTAGACTTTAAAAACTCGGGAAGAGTTGGGTTTATTTTCTATGGCAGAACTTGTTTTTTAAGAACTAGTAATTTTGTAATTTTTGGTTTAAGGTTTGTTCAGTGTTGTAATTTTTCACATAACTTAAGTATCTTAATTTTGGTTGTAAAAAACCCTTGATTATCTGAAAAGTTGATTGATACTGCTATTAAAAAGATCCAAACTTTTTGTGGTTTTGGCCTACCGTGTTGGAAAAGCTTTGAAATGCAAAAATGTTGATTTTTGTGAGACTTTTTTTTTCTCGAAATTTTGACTTTAAAAACTCGGGAAAAGTCGGTTTTTTTTTTTATGGCAGAACTTGTTTTTTAAGAACTAGTAATTTTGTAATTTTTAGGTTAAGGTTTTTTCAGAGGTTGTGGTTTGTTTTTTTACATAACTTAAGTATCTTAATTTTGGTTGTAAAAAACGTTGATTATCTGAAAAGTTGATTGATACTGATATAAAATGGATCCAAACTGTTTGTGGTTTTGGCCTACCGTCTCGGAAAGGCTTTGAAATTCAAAAATGTTGATTGTTGTGAGATTTTATTTTTCGAAATTTGGACCTTAAAAATTCGTGAAAAGTCGGTTTTATTTTCTATGGCAGAACTTGTTTTTCAGGAACTTATTAAGGAAGTCATTTTTAGTTTAAGGTTTTTTCAGAGGTTGAGGTCTGTTTTTTTCACATAACCTAGTTTTCTTAGATCTGGTTGTATGGAACTTTGTTTATCTGAAAAGTTTATTCATACTGCTATCAAGTGGATCCAAACTCTGTGTGGTTTTGGTTCCAAACACTTTGTGTTTTTGCTTTACCGTCTGGGAAATATACAGATTTGAAATGCAAAAATGTTGATTTTTGTGAGGTATTTATTACTAAATTTGGAATTTAAAAACTCGGGAAGAGTTGGGTTTATTTTCTATGGCAGAACTTGTTTTTTAAGAACTAGTAATTTTGTAAGTTTTGGTTTAAGGTTTGTTCAGTGTTGTGTTTTTTCACATAACTTAAGTATCTTAATTTTGGTTGTAAAAAACTTTGATTATCTGAAAAGTTGATTGATACTGCTTTTAAATGGATCCAAACTGTTTGTGGTTTTGGCCCACCGTCTCGGAAAAGCTTTGAAATGCAAAAATGTTGATTGATGTGAGATTTTTTTTTTCCAAATTTTTACTTTAAAATTTTGGGAAAAGTCGGTTTTATTTTCTATGGCAGAACTTGTTTTTTAAGAACTAGTAACTTTGTAATTTTTAGTTTAAGGTTTTTTCAGAGGTTGTGGTTTGTTTTTTCACATAACTTAAGTATCTTAATTTTGGTTGTAAAAAACTTTGATTATCTGAAAAGTTGATTGATACTGCTATAAAATGGATCCAAACTCTGTGTGGTTTTGGCCTACCGTCTGGGTAAAGCTTTGAAATGCAAAAATGTTGATTGATGTTAGATTTTTTTTTTTCGAAATTTTGATTTTGAGGTTGAGGTTCGTTTTTTTCACATAACCTAGTTATCTTAGATCTGGTTGTATGGAACTTTGTTTATCTGAAAAGTTTATTCATACTGCTATCAAGTGGATCCCAACTCTGTGTGGTTTTGGTTCCAAACACTTTGTGTTTTTGCTTTACCGTCTGGGAAATATACAGATTTGAAATGCAAAAATGTTGATTTTTGTGAGGTATTTATTACGAAATTTAGACTTTAAAAACTCGGGAAGAGTTGGGTTTATTTTCTATGGCAGAACTTGTTTTTTAAGAACTAGTAATTTTGTAATTTTTGGT
>NW_022997157.1:0-1874 GCF_900245975.1 Drosophila guanche | reverse complement strand
GAGCGCAAATGCGCCTAACAGCACAGACATACTGTTAACATGTTAACATAGCATATGCTGACAGATTGACATTTCACTCACACAACAAATTATTTCAATTGAAAACACTTCCAAGACTTTCTTCTGGAATCCCAATGCTCTGATAAAAACATCATACGACAACATCAAAATAAAACAAGATATGATTCTATACTTTGATTCTCCTTTTTATTTACGAAATATATTCTTTCCGAAATGCAATTTTCCACTTGATTGATTTAGAGAGTTTCGATCGAAAGTCGAGCACTATTCGTTTACCCTGTCAGATCCTCCTCCTCCTGTGTCCTGTGGAGGATTCGCCGACGCAATTTTGATACGATTTGATTAATTTAGATGCGAACTTGAAATCTTCATACTTCACTTGGACTCATTTTTGCGTTTCAACCAGCTGTGCACAACAGCGTACTGTTGAGCGCAAATGCGCCTAACAGCACAGACATACTGTTAACATAGCATATGCTGACAGATTGACATTTCACTCACACAACAAATTATTTCAATTGAAAACACTTCCAAGACTTTCTTCTGGAATCCCAATGCTCTGATAAAAACATCATACGACAACATCAAAATAAAACAAGATATGATTCTATACTTTGATTCTCCTTTTTATTTCCGAAATATATTCTTTCCGAAACGCAATTTTCCACTTGATTGATTTAGAGAGTTTCGATCGAAAGTCGAGCACTATTCGTTTACCCTGTCAGATCCTCCTCCTCCTGTGTCCTGTGGAGGATTCGCCGACGCAATTTTGATACGATTTGATTAATTTAGATGCGAACTTGAAATCTTGATACTTCACTTGGACTCATTTTTGCGTTTCAACCAGCTGTGCACAACAGCGTACTGTTGAGCGCAAATGCGCCTAACAGCACAGACATACTGTTAACATAGCATATGCTGACAGATTGACATTTCACTCACACAACAAATTATTTCAATTGAAAACACTTCTAAGACTTTCTTCTGGAATCCCAATGCTCTGATAAAAACATCATACGACAACATCAAAATAAAACAAGATATGATTCTATACTTTGATTCTCCTTTTTTATTTACGAAATATATTCATTCCGAAATGCAATTTTCCACTTGATTGATTTAGAGAGTTTCGATCGAAAGTCGAGCACTATTCGTTTACCCTGTCAGATCCTCCTCCTCCTGTGTCCTGTGGAGGATTCGCCGACGCAATTTTGATACGATTTGATTAATTTAGATGCGAACTTGAAATCTTGATACTTCACTTGGACTCATTTTTGCGTTTCAACCAGCTGTGCACAACAGCGTACTGTTGAGCGCAAATGCGCCTAACAGCACAGACATACTGTTAACATGTTAACATAGCATATGCTGACAGATTGACATTTCACTCACACAACAAATTATTTCAATTGAAAACACTTCTAAGACTTTCTTCTGGAATCCCAATGCTCTGATAAAAACATCATACGACAACATCAAAATAAAACAAGATATGATTCTATACTTTGATTCTCCTTTTTATTTACGAAATATATTCTTTCCGAAACGCAATTTTCCACTTGATTGATTTAGAGAGTTTCGATCGAAAGTCGAGCACTATTCGTTTACCCTGTCAGATCCTCCTCCTCCTCCTGTGGCCTGTGGAGGATTCGCCGACGCAATTTTGATACGATTTGATTAATTTAGATGCGAACTTGAAATCTTGATACTTCACTTCAAGAATGTCTGCGAGGGACGGCTCTCCATTCTAGGCGTAGAGACTGCTGTAGAGACTCCATTAGGTGATCAGATGGATTGGGTTGAGATCAATTAGCACTTACCATTTTCGCAATTCGAATACACATAAGCTTCAC
>NW_022997156.1:0-1875 GCF_900245975.1 Drosophila guanche | reverse complement strand
TTTTATTTTTTTTTTTAATTTTGACTTTAAAAACTCGGGAAAAGTCGGTTTTATTTTCTATGGCAGAACTTGTTTTTTTAAGAACTAGCAATTCTGTAATTTTTAGTTTAAGGTTTTTTCATATGTTGCGGTTTGGTTTTTCACATAAATTAAGTATCTTAATTTTGGTTGTAAAAAACCTTGATTATTTGAAAAGTTGATTGATACTGCTATAAAATGGATCCAAACTGTTTGTGGTTTTGGCCTTGCGTCTGGGTAAAGCTTTGAAATGCAAGAATGTTGATTGATGTGAGATTTTTTTTTTTCGATATTTTTACTTTTTTCAGAGGTTGCGGTTTGTTTTCTCACATAACTTAAGTATCTTAATTTTGGTTGTAAAAAACTTTGATTATCTGAAAAGTTGATTGATACTGCCATAAAATGGATCTAAAATCTGTGTGGTTTTGGCCTATCGTCTGGGTAAAGCTTTGAAATGCAAAAATGTTGATTGTTGTGAAATTTTTTGTTTTCGAAATTTTTATTTTACAAACTCGGGAAAAGTCGGGTTTATTTTCTATGCCAGAATTTGTTTTTTAAGAACTTATTAAGAAAGTAATTTTAAGTTTAAGGTTTTTTCAGAGATTGCGGTTTGTTTTTTCACATAACTTAAGTATCTTAGATCTGGTTGCAAAAAACTTTGATGATCTGAAAAGTTGATTGATTCTGATATAAAATGGATCCAAACTCTGTGTGTTTTTGGCCTACCGTCTGGGTAAGGCTTTGAAATGCAAAAATGTTGATTTTTGTGAGGTATTTTTTACGAATTTTTCACTTTTAAAACTCTTGAAAAGTCGGGTTTATTTTCTATGGCAGAACTTGTTCTTTAAGAACTTACTTAGGAAGCAATTTTAAGTTTACGGGTTTTTCAGACGTTGCGGTTTGTTTTTTCACATAAGTTAAGTATTTTAATTTTGGTTGTAAAAAATTATGATTATATTTAAAGTTGATTGATACATCTATAAAATGGTTCCGAACTGTTTGTGGTTATGGTCTACCGTCTCGGAAAAGCTTTGAAATGCAAAAATGTTGATTGTTGTGATATTTTTTTTTTTCAAAATTTTTACTTTAAAAACTCGCGAAAAGTCGGGTTTATTTTCTATGCCAGAATTTGTTTTTTAAGAACTTATTAAGAAAGTAATTTTAAGTTTAAGGTTTTTTCAGAGGTTGCGGTTTGTTTTTTCACATAACTTAAGTATCTTAGATCTGGTTGCAAAAAACTTTGATGATCTGAAAAGTTGATTGATACTGCTTTAAAATGGATCCAAACTCTTTGTGGTTTTGGCCTACCGTCTGGGTAAAGCTTTGAAATGCAAAAATGTTGATATTTGTGAGGTATTTTTTACGAATTTTTTACTTTAAAAACTCGGGAAAAGTCGGGTTTATTTTCTATGGCAGAACTTGTTTTTTAAGAACTTATTAAGGAAGTAATTTTAAGTATAAGGTTTTTTCAGAGGTTAAGGTTTGTTTTTTTACATAACTTAAGTATCCTAATTTTGGTTGTAAAAAACTTTGATTATCTGAAAAGTTGATTGATACTGTTTTAAAATGGATCCAAACTCTGTGTGGTTTTGGCCTACCGTCTGAGTTAAGCTTTGAAATGCAAAAATGTTGATTTTTGTGAGGTATTTTTTACGAACTTTTGACTTTAAAAACTCGGAAAAAGTCGGGTTTATTTTCTATGGCAGAACTTGTTTTTTAAGAACTTATTAAGGAAGTAATTTTAAGTTTAAGGTTTTTTCAGAGTTGCGGTTTGTTTTTTCACATAACTTAAGTATCTTAGATCTGGTTGCAAAAAACTTTGATTATCTGAAAAGTTGATTGATACTGCTATAAAAT
>NW_022997155.1:0-1879 GCF_900245975.1 Drosophila guanche | reverse complement strand
CGTAGGTGTCCTTGATGAACAGCAACAAGAGGGTGAGAACGCCCTGAAGGATGAGAAAGAAAAATTATAAACTATTTTTATTATTGGAAAAGCATCAAGTGGGACACACCAGGAATATCAGCGATGGCACTGGCGTAAGACAGTTAACATTGATGAGAGAAATGGCTGCTGGTAGGTGTCCGTTGCGTGCCCCTACGAAAAACAGCCTAGACGATGCAAAAATGGCGCCATTTAGCGAGCCAAAAGTCGAGCAGGCCACTGCAAAGGGCATCACCCAAGACATATAGTCCAGCATCTTGTCCCCAAAGGTGACTGCCACCGCATCCGATGAAAGTATTTCGTCGGTGGACAGCACCGAAAAGTAAGCAACGTTCGTGACCATATAAATTATCGTCACTAACGGCATGGAGATGCAAATGGCTTTGGGTAGATTGCGATAGGGGTCCTTCAGCTCCTCAGTGACAAAGTTGAGGTAATTCCAGCCGGAGTAGGAGAAGAGGCCACTGTAGAACGCTAGATATTAATTAATTATAATTAATTATTTTACTTTTCCTGACTTATTAAAGTCTAAATTTCATAAAAAAAAAAACCTCACAAAATCACCATTTTTGCATATCAAAGCTTAATATTTTTATACATTATACATAGATGCATTTGTCACTTTTATAGCATGGCTATTTATGTTAGGTAAAAAAAAAGGCGCTTCCTCTAAAAAACAAGTTAAAACGAGAAGGGACGTGTGAGACGCTTCTTACGCGTCACAACTTTTATACCCGGCACTCAGGACTACATCTAGATGTAGAAGACATCGCCAACCACTAGATATCGTTCACATTACAGAACACGTAGTAAACAGCCTACTAAATAAAATGCATAAAAAAAATTGGATTAGGTAATCGTATTTTCCAATTTATGAGATATTTAAAACAGCAATAAAATTTGTACTTTTTCCCTGCACATTCTGTGCTATAATGACCGCTAGGTTTCACAGCAGATGTTTCGAAAGTGGCGCCATCTATGAAATTTTCTGGTACGCAACTTTGATGGTCACTCTTTTTCTAATACAGAGCGTATTACATGTATGTTCTATAGCAACAAACTTCTGTCAGTATGTCGTAAATGCAACAATTCAATAACTTATTGCTACAAATTCATTTTACTTATACAAAATATTTATTGCTCCCGGCCATAAGCCCTTTGCGCTAATTTGGCGTAAACAGCCACCAAAACTGGTCATTGGGACAATAGTGCATTTGCACCTCAGCTGTGTTTTGTCAAATTTTAAATTTTTTCTTCATCTGTCATCTACATCTTCTACACTTCTCACACTAACACGCTCGCCGCCCTTTCATAGACCCAAATACTGCTGACTTGCGGCAGACGCAGGGGCACCCCGTAGTTGCTATAGGGTTGTGTTTCCATAAAGATTTCAGGTTGAATGCAGTGATGCGATTATAACTGTTGTTAAAATGTACAGAAATGTTTCACTTTCACAATACTCATATATTTGTCGTACACCAATTTATTTTTTCTCTTGCCCCGTGTCACCTTCTTTTAGCGATTACCAGTTTTCTGTCTTAGATGATCGTTGGTGCACTATGCCCGGTCCACAAAAACTCACTAATTGTTTGCCATAACATCAGCAAAAAGCGCCAGAGTACATGTCCGGCTTTGTTTACTTCGCCTCATATATCCCCTCTTTGTGTGTGTTTACAAGACTTGTTGGATGGGCGGCTGTTTTTGTTGTTGTTGTTGTTACCTCAAAGTTGATGGTCCCGCCATCCCCGTACTTTTGGAATATTTGCTCCAGGTAGCGGTTGTACTCCAAGGAGGTTTGTGCCATTCCTAGCAGTGAAACGAGGCACAGGAGGCGTACAAT
>NW_022997154.1:0-1881 GCF_900245975.1 Drosophila guanche | reverse complement strand
TCTGAAAAGTTGATTGATTCTGCTATAAAATGGATCCAAACTCTGTGTGGTTTTGGCCTACCGTCTGGGTAAAGCTTTGAAATGCAAAAATGTTGATTTTTGTGAGGTATTTTTTACGAATTTTTGACTTTAAAAACTCGGGAAAAGTCGGGTTTATTTTCTATGGCAGAACTTGTTTTTTTAGGAACTTTTTAAGGATTTAATTTTTAGTTTAAGGTTTTTTCAGAGGTTGCGGTTTGTTTTTTCACATAACTTAAGTATCTAAGATCTGGTTGTAAAAAACTTTGATTATCTGAAAAATTGATTGATACTGCTTTAAAATGGATCCAAACTCTGTGTGGTTTTGGCCTACCGTCTGGGTAAAGCTTTGAAATGCTAAAATGTTGATTGTTGTGAGGTATTTTTTACGAAATTTTGACTTTAAAAACTCGGGAAGAGTCGGGTTTATTTTCTATGGCAGAACTTTTCTTTTAAGAATTTTCAAAGTTTGTACTTTTTTGTTTAAGGTTTTTTAGAAGTAGCGGTTTGTGTTTTCACATAACTTAAGTATCTTAGATCTGTTTGTAAAGAACTTTGATTGTCTGAAAAGCTGATTGATGCAGATAGAAATTGAATGTGAACTGTTTGTGGGTTTGACATACCGTCTGGGTAATATAAAACTTTAAATTCTAAATATGTTGATTTTTTTTATGTTTTTTTTTTCGAAACTTTGATTTTAAAAACAAGGAACAAGTTGGGATTGTTTTAATGGCAGAACTTTTTTTTTAAGAACTTATTAAGTATATAATTTTTAGTTTAAGATTTTTTCAGAGGTTGCGGTTTGTTTTTTCACATAAATTAGGTATCTTAGATCTGGTTGCCAAAAACATTGATTATCTGAAAAGTTGATTGATACTGCTATAAAATGGATCCAAACTCTGTGTGGTTTTGGCCTACCGTCTCGGAAAAGCTTTAATATGCAAAAATGTTGATTTTTGTGAGATTTTGTTTTTTCCAAATTTTGACTTTAAAAACTCGGGTAAAGTCGTGTTTTTTGTTTTCTATGGCAGAACTTGTTTTTTAGGAACTCATTAAGGATGTAATTTTAAGTTTAAGGTTTTTTCAAAGTTTGTACTTTTTTGTTACAGGTTTTTTACAAGTAGCGGTTTGTTTTTTCATATAACTTAAGTATTTTAGATATGGTTGTAAAGAACTTTGATTATCTGTAAAGTTGATTGATGCTGCTATGAAGTGGATCCAAACTGTGTGTGGTTTTGGCCTACCGTCTCGGAAAAGCTTTGAAATGCAAAAATGTTGATTTTTGTGAGATTTTTTGTTGTTGAAATTTTGACTTTAAAAACTCGGGTTTATTTTCTAAGGCAGAACTTGTTTTTTAAGAACTTATTAAGGAAGTTATTTTAAGTTTAAGGTTTTTTCAGAGGTTGCGGTTTGTTTTTTCACATAACTTAAGTATCTTAATTTTGGTTGTAAAAAACCTTGATTATCTGAAAAGTTGATTGATACTGCTATAAAATGGACCCAAACTCTGTGTGGTTTTGGCCTACCGTCTGGGTAAAGCTTTGAAATGCCAAAATGTTGATTTTTGTGAGGTATTTTTTACGAATTTTTGACTTTAAAAACTCGGGAAAAGTCGGGTTTATTTTCTATGGCAGAACTTGTTTTTTTAGGAACTTATTAAGGATGTAATTTTTAGTTTAAGGTTTTTTCAGAGGTTGCGGTTTGTTTTTTCACATAACTTAAGTATCTAGGATCAGGTTGCAAAAAACTTTGATTATCTGAAAAGTTGATTGATTCTGCTATAAAATGGATCCAAACTCTGTGTGGTTTTGGCCTAACGTCTGGGTAAAACTTTGAAATGCAAAAATGTTGATTTTTGTGAGG
>NW_022997153.1:607-1882 GCF_900245975.1 Drosophila guanche | reverse complement strand
TTTGATTATCTGAAAAGTTGATTGATACTGCTATTAAATGGATCCAAACTGTTTGTGGTTTTGGCCTACGGTCTCGGAAAAGCTTTGAAATGCAAAAATGTTGATTGTTGTGAGATTTTTTTTTCGAAATTTCGACTTTAAAAACTCGGGAAAAGTTGGTTTTATTTTCTATGGCAGAACTTGTTTTTTAAGAACTAGTAATTTTGTAATTTTTAGTTTAAGGTTTTTTCAGAGGTTGTGGTTTGTTTTTTCACATAACTTAAGTATCTTAATTTTGGTTGTACAAACCCTTGATTATCTGAAAAGTTGATCGATACTGCTATTAAATGGATCCAAACTTTTTGTGGTTTTGGCCTACCGTCTCGGAAAAGCTTTGAAATGCAAAAATGTTGATATTTGTGAGATTTTTTTTCTCGAAATTTTGACTTTAAAAACTCGGGAAAAGTCGGTTTTATTTTCTATGGCAGAACTTGTTTTTTAAGAACTAGTAATTTTGTAATTTTTAGGTTAAGGTTTTTTCAGAGGTTGTGGTTTGTTTTTCTACATAACTTAAGTATCTTAATTTTGGTTGTAAAAAACTTTGATTATCTGAAANAGGTTAAGGTTTTTTCAGAGGTTGTGGTTTGTTTTTCTACATAACTTAAGTATCTTAATTTTGGTTGTGAAAAACTTTGATTATCTGAAAATTTGATTGATACTGCTATTAAATGGATCCAAACTGTTTGTGGTTTTGGCCTACGGTCTCGGAAAAGCTTTGAAATGTTAAAATGTTGATTGTTGTGAGATTTTTTTTTTCGAAATTTCGACTTTAAAAACTCGGGAAAAGTTGGTTTTATTTTCTATGGCAGAACTTGTTTTTTAAGAACTAGCAATTTTGTAATTTTTAGTTTAAGGTTTTTTCAGAGGTTGCGGTTTGTTTTTTCACATAACTTAAGTATCTTATTTTGGTTGTAAAAACCCTCGATTATCTGAAAAGTTGATTGATACTGCTAAAAAATGGATCCAAACTGTGTGGTTTTGGCCTACCGTCTGGGTAAAGCTTTGAAATGCAAAAATGTTGATTGATGTTAGATTTCTTTTTTTTTCGAAAATTTGATTTTGAGGTTGAGGTTTGTTTTTTTCACATAACCTTGTTATCTTAGATCTGGTTGTATGGAACTTTGTTTATCTGAAAAGTTTATTCATACTGCTATCAAGTGGATCCAAACTCTGTGTGGTTTTGGTTCCAAACACTTTGTGTTTTTGCTTTACCGTCTGGGAAATATACAGATTTGA
>NW_022997153.1:0-552 GCF_900245975.1 Drosophila guanche | reverse complement strand
TAGTAATTTTGTAATTTTTGGTTTAAGGTTTGTTCAGTGTTGTGTTTTTTCACATAACTTAAGTATCTTAATTTTGGTTGTAAAAACCCTTGATTATCTGAAAAGTTGATTGATACTGCTATTAAATGGATCCAAACTGTTTGTGGTTTTGGCCCACCGTCTCGGAAAAGCTTTGAAATGCAAAAATGTTGATTGATGTGAGATTTTTTTTTTTCGAAATTTTTACTTTAAAATTTGGGAAAAGTCGGTTTTATTTTCTATGGCAGAACTTGTTTTTTAAGAACTAGTAACTTTGTAATTTTTAGTTTAAGGTTTTTTCAGAGGTTGCGGTTCGTTTTTTCACATAACTTAAGTATCTTAATTTTGGATGTAAAAAACTTTGATTATCTGAAAAGTTGATTGTTACTGCTATTAAATGGATCCAAACTGTTTGTGGTTTTGGCCTACGGTCTCGGAAAAGCTTTGAAATGCAAAAATGTTGATTGTTGTGAGATTTTTTTTTTCGAAATTTTGACTTTAAAAACTCGGGAAAAGTCGGTTTTATTTTATATG
>NW_022997152.1:0-1883 GCF_900245975.1 Drosophila guanche | reverse complement strand
ACTTAAGTTATGTGAAAAAACAAACCGCAACCTCTGAAAAACCTTAAACTTAAAATTACTTCCTTAATAAGTTCTTAAAAAACAAGTTCTGCCATAGAAAATAAAACCGACTTTTCCCAAGTTTTTAAAGTCAACATTTCGTACAAAATACCTCACAAAAATCAACATTTTTGCATTTCAAAGCTTTACCCAGACGGTATGCCAAAATCACACAGAGTTTGGATCCATTTTATAGCAGAATCAATCAACTTTTCTGATAATCAAAGTTTTTTGCAACTAGATCATAGATACTTAAGTTATGTGAAAAAACAAACCGCAAACTCTGAAAAAACCTTAAACTAAAAATTACAAAAATGCTAGTTCTTAAAAAACAAGTTCTGGCATAGAAAATAAACCCGACTTTTCCCGAGTTTTTAAAGTCAAAATTTCGAAAACAGAAAATCTCACAACAAACAAAATTTTTGCATTTCAAAGCTATACCCAGACGGTAGGCCAAAATCACACAGAGTTTGGATCCATTTTATAGCAGAATCAATCAACTTTTCTGATAATCAAAGTTTTTTGCAACCAGATCTTAGATACTTAAGTTATGTGAAAAAACAAAACGCAACCTCTGAAAAAACCTTAAACTTAAAATTACAAAATTGTTAGTTCTTAAAAAACAAGTTCTTCCATAGAAAATAAACCCGACTTTTCCCGAGTTTTTAATGTCAAAATTTCGAAAAAAAAAAATCTCACAACAATCAACATTTTTGCATTTCAAAGCTTTTCCGAGACGGTAGGTCAACCCCACAAACAGTTTGGATCCATTTTATAGCAGTATCAATCAACTTTTCAGATAATCAAGATTTTTTACAACGAATATTAAGATACTTAAGTTATGTGAAAAAACCAACCGCAACATCTGAAAAAAATTTAAACTTAAAATTACTTCCTTAATAAGTTCTTAGAAAACAAGTTCTGGCATAGAAAATAAACCCCACTTTTCCCGAGTTTTTAAAGTAAAAATATAAAAAAAAAATAAATCTCACATCAATCAACATTTTTGCATTTTAAAGCTTTACCCAGACGGTAGGCCAAAACCACACAGATCTTGGATCCATTTTATAGCAGTATCAATCAACTTTTCAGATAATCAAAGTTTTTTACAACCAAAATGAAGGTACTTAAGTTATGTGAAAAAACAAACCGCAACCTCTGAAAAAACCTTAAACCAAAAATTATATCCTTAATAAGTTCCTAAAAAAAACAAGTTTTGCCATAGAAAATAAAACCGACTTTTTCCAAGTTTTTAAAGTCAAAATTTCGAAAAAGGATCTCACAACAATCAACATTTTTGCATTTTAAAGCTTTACCCAGACGGTAGGCCAAAAACCACACAGAGTTTGGATCCATTTTATAGCAGTATCAATCAACTTTTCAGATAATCAAAGTTTTTTGCAACCAGATCTAAGATACTTAAGTTATGTGAAAAAACAAACCGAAACCTCTGAAAAAACCTTAAACTAAAAATTACATCCCAGATAAGTTCCTAAAAAACAAGCTCTGCCATAGAAAATAAACCCGACTTTTCCCGAGTTCTTAAAGTCAAAATTTGGGGAAAAAAAATCTCACAACAATCAACATTTTTGCATTTTAAAGCTTTACCCAGACGGTAGGCCAAAACCACACACAGTTTGGATCTATTTTATAGCAGTATCAATCAACTTATGAGGTAATAAAAGTTTTTTACAACAAAAATTAAGATACTTAAGTTATGTGAAAAAACAAACCGCAACCTCTGAAAAACCTTAAACTTAAAATTACTTCCTTAATAAGTTCTTAAAAAACAAGTTCTGCCATAGAAAATAAAACCGACTTTTCCCAAGTTTTTAAAGTCAACA
>NW_022997151.1:0-1886 GCF_900245975.1 Drosophila guanche | reverse complement strand
ATTCAGATTCTTAACTTATGTGAAAAAACAAACCGCAACCTCTGAAAAAACCTTAAACTAAAAATTACATCCTTAATAAGTTCCTAAAAAACAAGTTCTGCCATAGAAAATAAACCCGACTTTTCCCGAGTTTTTAAAGTAAAAATATCGAAAAAAAAATCTCACATCAATCAACATTTTTGCATTTCAAAGCTTTTCCAAAACGCTAGGCCAAAACCACACAGAGTTTGGATCCACTTTATAGCAGTATCAATCAACTTTTCAGATAATCAAAGTTTTTTACAACCAAAATTAAGATACTTATGTTATGTAAAAAAACAAACCACAACCTCTGAAAAAACCTTAAACTAAAAATTACAAAGTTACTAGTTCTTAAAAAACAAGTTCTGCCATAGAAAATAAAACCAACTTTTCCCGAGTTTTTAAAGTCAAAATTTCCAAAAAAAAAATCTCACAACAATCCACGTTTTTGCATTTCAAAGCTTTTCCGAGACGGTAGGCCAAAACCACACAGAGTTTGGATCCATTTTATAGAATCAATCAACTTTTCTGATAATCAAAGTTTTTTGCAACCAGATCTCAGATACTTAAGTTATGTGAAAAAACAAACCGCAACCTCTGAAAAAACCTCTAACTTAAAATTACTTACTTAATAAGTTCTTAAAAAACAGGTTCTGCCATAGAAAATAAAACCGACTTTTCCCAAGTTTTTAAAGTCAAAATTTCGAAAAAAAAAATCTCACAACAATCAACATTTTTGCATTTTAAAGCTTTACCCAGACGGTAGGCCAAGACCACACAGAGTTTGGATCCATTTTACAGCAGTATCAATCAACTTTTCAGATAATCTAAGCTTTTTGCAACCAGATCTAAGATACTTAAGTTATGTGAAAAAACAAACCGCAACCTCTGAAAAAACCTTAAACTTAAAATTACTTCCTTAATAAGTTCTTAAAAAACAAGTTCTGCCATAGAAAATAAAACCGAGCTTTNTTTAAAGCTTTACCCAGACGGTAGGCCAAAACCACACAGAGTTTGGATCCATTTTACAGCAGTATCAATAAACTTTTCAGATAATCAAAGCTTTTTGCAACCAGATCTAAGATACTTAAGTTATGTGAAAAAACAAACCGCAACCTCTGAAAAAACCTTAAACTTAAAATTACTTCCTTAATAAGTTCTTAAAAAACAAGTTCTGCCATAGAAAATAAAACCGAGCTTTCAAAGTCAAAATTTCGTACAAAATACATCACAAAAATCAACATTTTTCCATTTCAAAGCTTTACTTAGACGGTAGGCCAAAACCACACACAGAGTTTGGATCCATTTTATGACAGAATCAATCAACTTTTCAGATAATCAAAGTTTTTTACAACCACATCTAAGATACTTAAGTTATGTGAAAAAACAAACCGCAACCTCTGAAAAAATCGTAAACTTAAAATAACTTCCTTAATAAGTTCTTAAAAAACAAGTTCTGGCATAGAAATTAAACCCGACCCCAATAAACTTTTCAGATAATCAAAGTTTTTTGCAAATCCCGATCTAAGATACTTAAGATATGTAAAAAAACAAACCGCAACCTTTGAAGAAACCTTAAACTAAAAATTACATCCCTAATAAGTTCATAAAAAAAAAGTTCTGCCATAGAAAATAAACCCGATTTTTCCCGAGTTTTTAAAGTAAAAATTTCTAAAAAAAAAATCTCACATCAGTCAACATTTTTGCATTTCGAAGCTTTACCCAGACGGTAAGCCAAAACCACACAGTTTGGATCCATTTTATAGCAGTATCAAACAACTTTTCAGATAATCAAAGATTTTTTTAATCGAAAATTAAGATACCTAAGTTATGTAAGAAAACAAACCGCAACCTCTGAAAAAACC
>NW_022997150.1:0-1886 GCF_900245975.1 Drosophila guanche | reverse complement strand
TCTGTCATAGAAGATAAAACTGACTTTTCCCGAGTTTTTAAAGTCAAAATTTCGCAACAAAAAAAAAATCTCACAACAATAAGCATTTTTGCATTTCAAAGCTTAACCGAGACGGTAGGCCAAAACCACACAGAGTTTGGATCCATTTTATAGCAGAATCAATCAACTTTTCAGATAATCAAAGTTTTTTGCAACCAAAATTAAGACAAACCGCAACCTCTAAAAAAAACTTTAAACTAAAAATTACTTCCTTAATAAGTTCTTAAACAAATGTTCTGCCATAGAAAATAAACCCGACTTTTCTCGAGTTTTTAAAGTAAAAATTTCGAAAACAAAAAATCTCACAACAATAAGCATTTTTGTATTTCAAAGCTTAACCGAGACGGTAGGCCAAAACCACACAGAGTTTGGATCCATTTCATAGCAGTATCAATCAACTTTTCAAATAATTACAGTTTTTTACAACCAAAATTAAGATATTTAAGTTATGTGAAAAAACAAAACGCAACCTCTGAAAAAACCTTAAACTAAAAATTACATCCTTAATAAGTTCCTAAAAAACAAGTTCTGCCATAGAAAATAAACCCGACTTTTCCCGAGTTTTTAAAGTCAAAATTTGGAAAAAAAAAATCTCACAACAATTAACAATTTTNATCAACTTTTCAAATAATTAAAGTTTTTTACAACCAAAATTAAGATATTTAAGTTATGTGAAAAAACAAAACGCAACCTCTGAAAAAACCTTAAACTAAAAATTACATCCTTAATAAGTTCCTAAAAAACAAGTTCTGCCATAGAAAATAAACCCGACTTTTCCCGAGTTTTTAAAGTCAAAATTTGGAAAAAAAAAATTTCACAACAATTAACAATTTTGCATTACAAAGCTTTACCGAGACGGTAGGCCAAAACCACACAGAGTTTGGATCCATTTTATAGCAGTATCAATCAACTTTTCAGATAATCAACGCTTTTTTACAACCACAATTAAGATACTTAAGTTATGTGAAAAAACAAACAGCAACCTCTAAAAAGAGCTTAAACTAAAAATTACATCATTAGTAAGTTCCTAAAAAAACAAGTTCTGCCATAGAAAATAAACCCGACTTTTCCCGAGTTTTAAAGTCAAAATTTGGAGAAAAAAAAATCTCACAGCAATAAGCATTTTCGCATTTCAAAGCTTAACCGCGACGGTAGGCCAAAACCACACAGAGTTTGGATTCATTTTATAGCAGAATCAATCAACTTTTCANCAATCAACTTTTCAAATAATTAAAGTTTTTTACAACCAAAATTAAGATATTTAAGTTATGTGAAAAAACAAAACGCAACCTCTGAAAAAACCTTAAACTTAAAATGACATCTTTAATAAGTTCCTAAAAAACAAGTTCTGCCATAGAAAATAAACCCGACTTTTCCCGAGTTTTTAAAGTCAAAATTTGGAAAAAAAAAAATCTCACAGCAATAAGCATTTTCGCATTTCAAAGCTTAACCGCGACGGTAGGCCAAAACCACACAGAGTTTGGATTCATTTTATAGCAGAATCAATCAACTTTTTAGATAATCAAAGTTTTTTACAACCAAAATTAAGATATTTAAGTTATGTGAAAAAACAAAACGCAACCTCTGAAAAAACCTTAAACTAAAAATTACATCCTTAATAAGTTCCTAAAAAACAAGTTCTGCCATAGAAAATAAACCCGACTTTTCCCGAGTTTTTAAAGTAAGAATATCGAACAAAAAATCTCACATCAATCAACATTTTTGCATTTCAAATCCTTACCCAGGCGGTAGGCCAAAACCACACAGAGTTTGGATCCATTTCATAGCAGTATCAATCAACTTTTCAAATAATTAAAGTTTTTTACAACCAAAATTAAGATATTTAA
>NW_022997149.1:0-1888 GCF_900245975.1 Drosophila guanche | reverse complement strand
GAATATCTTCAAGTGTCTAAGTTGCATTTATTACTCCATTATGCAGCTATTGCAAGACATTTCGGTCCACCTGGTCTGTTTACCTCTTTCAAATTCGAAAGAGCTCATAAGCCCCAGAAAGATCGCGCCCTCAGCATCCACAGCCGGCGAAATATTACTTTATCCTTGGCTCAAATGTGGAGTTTCGAGCACGCCGTAAATACGAAAACGCCTCAACTTGTCGTTTCTCGTCAAAAAAATGCCTTGGTCCAGTTATCGTTACTCGATTCCGGTAGAGCTGTCGAATGGCCTCACAAGCGTATTCGCGACGATGATAAGCATGGATTATTAAGAAAGATAATTTGTCCTGTTCAAGGACATAATTATACTTTGTTAATTCAGCCTGAAAATTATTTCATCTCAGCGGACAAGCAAATGATGTGCTACGGCACATTGTATAGACTCATGGATAATGAAAAAGACGTTGCTTCATTGCAACAGAAGTTCTCTGTTACAGAGACTTCACTTCATTACAGAGTCGATTATAGATATGAATCGACCTATGTCAGATCCATTCTATAATTTATTGACGCTCCTCATATTGAGTGCAGCGCGTTTTCAAGCAGAAGGCATTTAAATTTGAATGCGCTTGAAAACACGGCTCCTCAGGAAATTTGATTTTCTGCAGTGTTAAGCCAAATTAAAAAAAGAATTTTTGTTCTTTTTTACGCTTTTTTTTATTTTTTTGTTTATTTTTTTTTTATTTTTTTACCCTATATCGTTTTTGGTTAATTTTTTTTTATGGCAAGTTTTATTTTTTGAAGTTGTGTATTTTTATCATATAATTTACGAGTTTTTCAATTATTTTTTATAGTAATCTCCTCGAGAATGAAAAAAAGAACATATTCATTTGTATTGTTTTTTATATAAATACGAAGGTATTGGGATCGGGGAATATGGGCAAGTAGACAAATGTTTGTTACAAACGCTTATGATAATCCTTTCACTCATATTTCTTACCACTGTTTATTTTTTTTGTAATAGCTTTTTTTTATTTTTTTTCAAAACAGTTACCGGACTCTCTCTCTCTCTCTCTCTCTCTCTCTCTCTCTGGCTCCGAAAATTTTTACTATGTTCTTTCTCCCTCCCTCCCTCTCTCTCTCTCTCTCTCTCTTCCTGAGACTTTTTTCTTTCTTCTCTCTCTCTCTCTCTTCCTGAGACTTTTTTCTTTCTTCTCTCTCTCTCTCTCTTCCTGAGACTTTTTTCTTTCTTCTCTCTCCCTTATAAATCGAAAACTTGTTTTGGGAATTAACATTTATTAAAAAAACAAAATTACAAATGATACAAAAAATATGATGGGATTAAGATGAAGGAGTAGCAAAATTAACAACTGAGCACTGGTTCATTACATATACCTGGTTTTGTCTTTGTGATCTTCCTCTCCGACCTCCTCTTCGAAAGTTTTTTTTTGATCGTGAAATCTTAATCACTTCTGTAACTGTGCCTTTTTGATTCCGGTTCTTGTTGTTGCGGTTCTTGTTGTTGTTGCGGTTCTTGTTGTTATTGTTGCGGTTGTTGTTATTGTTGCGGTTGTTGTTATTGTTGCGGTTGTTGTTATTGTTGGAACTTTGATTGTTGTTGTTGTTGGGATTGTTGTTGTTGTTGGAGCTCTGATTGTTGTTGTTGTTGGGATTGTTGTTGTTGTTGGAACTTTGATTGTTGTTGTTGTTGGAACTTTGATTGCTGTTGTTGTTGCGATTGTTGTCGTTGGAACTCAGATTGCTGTTGTTGTTGCGATTGTTGTCGTTGGAACTCGGATTGCTGTTGTTGTTGCGGTTGTTGGTGTTGGGACTCGGATTACTGTTGTTGTTGCGGTTGTTGGTGTTTTTGCTGGAAGCATTATCGTTCT
>NW_022997148.1:0-1889 GCF_900245975.1 Drosophila guanche | reverse complement strand
CAAAGCTTTACCCAGACGGTAGGCCAAAACCACACAGAGTTTGGATCCATTTTATAGCAGAATCAATCAACTTTTCTGATAGTCAAAGTTTTTTGCAACCAGATCTTAGATACTTAAGTTATATGAAAAAACAAACCGCAACCTCTGAAAAAACCTTAAACTAAAAATTACAAAATTGCAAGTTCTTAAAAAACAAATTGTGCCATAGAAAATAAACCCGACTTTTCCCGAGTTTTTAAAGTAAAAATATCGAAAAAAAATCTCACATCAATCAACATTTTTGCATTTCAAAGCTTTACCCAGACGGTAGGCCAAAACCACAAACATTTTGGATCCATTTTATAGCAGTATCAATCAACTTTTCAGATAATCAAAGTTTTTTACAACCAAAATTAAGATACTTAAGTTATGAAAAAACAACCCGCAACCTCTGAAAAAACCTTAAACTTAAAATTATAACCTTAATAAGTTCCTAAAAAACAAGTTCTGCCATAGAAAATAAAACCGACTTTTCCCGAGTTTTTAAAGTCAAAATTTCGAAAAAAAAAATCTTACAACAATAAACATTTTTGCATTTCAAAGCTTTTCCGAGACGGTAGGCCAAAACCACAAACAGTTTGGATCCATTTAATAGCAGTATCAGTAAACTTTTCAGATAATCAAAGTTTTTTACATCCAAAATTAAGATACTTAAGTTATGTGAAAGAATAAACAGCAACCTCTGAAAAAACCTTAAACTTAAAACTACTTTCTTAATAAGTTATTAAAAAACAAGTTCTGCCATAGTTAAAAAACCCGAGTTTTTAAAGTCAAAATTTCGTACAAAATACCTCACAAAAATCAACATTTTTGCATTTCAAAGCTTTACCCAGACGGTAGGCCAAAACCACACAGAGGTTGGATCCATTTTATAGCAGAATCAATCAACTTTTCTGAGAATCAAAGTGTTTTGCAACCAGATCTTAGATACTTAAGTTATGTGAAAAAACAAACCGCAACCTCTGAAAAAACCTTAAACTAAAAATTACAAAATTGCTAGTTCCTAAAAAAAAGGTTCTGCCATAGAAAATAAACCCGACTTTTCCCGAGTTCTTAAAGTCAAAATATGGGAAAAAAAAATCTCACAATAATCAACATTTTTGCATTTTAAAGCTTTACCCAGGCGGTAGGCCAAAACCACACAGAGTTTGGATACATTTTATAGCAGTAGCAATCAACTTTTCAGATAATCAAAGTTTTTTACAACCAAAATTAAGATACTTAAGTTATGTGAAAAAACAAAGCGCAACCTCTGAAAAATCCTTAAACTTAAAATTACTTACTTACATAGTTCTTAGAAAACAAATTCTGCCATAGAAAATAAACCCGACTTTTCCCGAGTTTTTAAAGTAAAAATATCGAAAAAAAATCTCACATCAATCAACATTTTTGCATTTCAAAGCTTTACCCAGACGGTAGGCCAAAACCACAAACAGTTTGGATCCATTTTATAGCAGTATCAATCAACTTTTCAGATAATCAAAGTTTTTTACAACCAAAATTAAGATACTTAAGTTATGTAAAAAAACAAACCGCAACCTCTGAAAAAACCTTAAACTAAAAATTATAACCTTAATAAGTTCCTAAAAAACAAGTTCTGCCATAGAAAATAAAACCGACTTTTCCCGAGTTTTTAAAGTCAAAATTTGGAAAAAAAAAATCTTACAACAATCAACATTTTTGCATTTCAAAGCTTTTCCGAGACGGTAGGCCAAAACCACAAACAGTTTGGATCCATTTAATAGCAGTATCAATAAACTTTTCAGATAATCAAAGTTTTTTACATCCAAAATTAAGATACTTAAGTTATGTGAAAGAACAAACCGCAACCTCTGAAAAAACCTTAAACT
>NW_022997147.1:0-1890 GCF_900245975.1 Drosophila guanche | reverse complement strand
ATAGAAAATAAAACCGACTTTTCCCGAGTTTTTAAAGTCAAAATTTCGAAAAAAAAAATCTCACAACAATTAACATTTTTGCATTTCAAAGCTTTTCCGAGACCGTAGGCCAAAACCACAAACAGTTTGGATCCATTTAATAGCAGTATCAATCAACTTTTCAGATAATCAAAGTTTTTTACATCCAAAATTAAGATACTTAAGTTATGTGAAAAAACGAACCGCAACCTCTGAAAAAACCTGAAACTTAAAATTACAAAGTTACTATTTCTTAAAAAACAAGTTCTGCCATAGAAAATAAAACCGACTTTTCCCAAATTTTAAAGTAAAAATTTCGGAAAAAAAAATCTCACATCAATCAACATTTTTGCATTTCAAAGCTTTTCCGAGACGGTGGGCCAAAACCACAAACAGTTTGGATCCATTTAATAGCAGTATCAATCAACTTTTCAGATAATCAAAGTTTTTTACAACCAAAATTAAGATACTTAAGTTATGTGAAAAAACACAACACTGAACAAACCTTAAACCAAAAATTACAAAATTACTAGTTCTTAAAAAACAAGTTCTGCCATAGAAAATAAACCCAACTCTTCCCGAGTTTTTAAAGTCCAAATTTCGTAATAAATACCTCACAAAAATCAACATATTTGCATTTCAAATCTGTATATTTCCCAGACGGTAAAGCAAAAACACAAAGTGTTTGGAACCAAAACCACACAGAGTTTGGATCCACTTGATAGCAGTATGAATAAACTTTTCAGATAAACAAAGTTCCATACAACCAGATCTAAGATAACTAGGTCATGTGAAAAAAACAAACCTCTACCTCAAAATCAAATTTTCGAAAAAAAAAAAATCGAACATCAATCAACATTTTTGCATTTCAAAGCTTTACCCAGACGGTAGGCCAAAACCACACAGTTTGGATCCATTTTATAGCAGTATCAATCAATTTTTCAGATAATCAAGTGTTTTTACAACCAAAATTAAGATACTTAAGTTATGTGAAAAAACAAACCACAACCTCTGAAAAAACCTTAAACTAAAAATTACAAAATTGCTAGTTCTTAAAAAACAAGATCTGCCATAGAAAATAAAAGCGACTTTTCCCGAGTTTTTAAAATCAAAATTTCGANAAAAAAAAAAAATCGAACATCAATCAACATTTTTGCATTTCAAAGCTTTACCCAGACGGTAGGCCAAAACCACACAGTTTGGATCCATTTTATAGCAGTATCAATCAATTTTTCAGATAATCAAGTGTTTTTACAACCAAAATTAAGATACTTAAGTTATGTGAAAAAACAAACCACAACCTCTGAAAAAACCTTAAACTAAAAATTACAAAATTGCTAGTTCTTAAAAAACAAGATCTGCCATAGAAAATAAAAGCGACTTTTCCCGAGTTTTTAAAATCAAAATTTCGAAAAAAAAAAATCTCACAACAATCAACATTTTTGCATATCAAAGCTTTTCCGAGACGGTAGGCCAAAACCACAAAAAGTTTGGATCCATTTAATAGCAGTATCAATCAACTTTTCAGATAATCAAGTGTTTTTACAACCAAAATTAAGATACTTAAGTTATGTGAAAAAACAAACCACAACCTCTGAAAAAACCTTAAACTAAAAATTACAAAATTGCTAGTTCTTAAAAAACAAGATCTGCCATAGAAAATAAAAGCGACTTTTCCCGAGTTTTTAAAATCAAAATTTCGAAAAAAAAAAATCTCACAACAATCAACATTTTTGCATTTCAAAGCTTTTCCGAGACCGTAGGCCAAAACCACAAACAGTTTGGATCCATTTAATAGCAGTATCAATCAACTTTTCAGATAATCAAAGTTTTTTGCATCCAAAATTAAGATACTTAAGTTATGTGAAAAAA
>NW_022997146.1:0-1890 GCF_900245975.1 Drosophila guanche | reverse complement strand
AATCAACATTTTTGCATTTCAAAGCTTTTCCGAGACGGTAGGCCAAAACCACACAGAGTTTGGATCCTTTTTAAAGCAGTATCAATCAACTTTTCAGATAATCAAAGTTTTTTACAACGAAAATTAAGATACTTAAGTTATGTGAGAAAACAAACCGCAACTTCTGAAAAAAGTAAAAATATCGAAAAAAAAAATCTCACAACATTCCACATTTTTGAATTTCAAAGCTTTTCCGGGACGGTAGGCCAAAATCACACAGAGTTTGATCCATTTTATACCAGTATCAATCAACTTTTCAGATAATCAAAGTTTTTTGCAACCAGATCCTAGATACTTAAGTTATGTGAAAAAACAAACCGCAACCTCTGAAAAATCCTTAAACTTAAAATTACTTCCTTAATAAGTTTTAAAAAAAAAAGTTCTGGCATAGAAAATAAACCCGACTTTTCCCGAGCTTTTAAAGTCAAAAATTCGTAAAAAATACCTCACAAAAATCAACATTTTTGCATTTCAAAGCTTTACCCAGACGGTAGGCAAAAACCACACAGAGTTTGGATCAATTTTATAGCAGTATCAATCAACTTTTCAGATAATCAAAGGTTTTTACAACGAAAATTAAGATACTTAAGTTATGTGAGAAAACAAACCGCAACTTCTGAAAAAAGTAAAAATATCGAAAAAAAAATCTTACAACATTTCACATTTTTGAATTTCAAAGCTTTTCCGGGACGGTAGGCCAATATCACAAAGAGTTTGATCCATTTTATACCAGTATCAATCAACTTTTCAGATTATCAATGTTTTTTACAACCAAAATTAAGATACTTAAGTTATGTGAAGAAACAATCCGCAACCTCTGAAAAAACCTTAAACTTACAATTACTTTCTTAATAAGTTCTTAAAAAACAAATTCTGGCATAGAAAATAAACCCGACTTTTCCCGAGTTTTTAAAGTAAAAATTTCGAAAAAAAAAAATCTCACAACAATCAAAATTTTTGCATTTCAAAGCTTTTCCGAGACGGTAGGCCAAAACCACACAGAGTTTGGATCCTTTTTAAAGCAGTATCAATCAACTTTTCAGATAATCAAAGTTTTTTACAACGAAAATTTAGATACTTAAGTTATGTGAAGAAACAAACCGCAACTTCTGAAAAAAACCTTAAACTTAAAATTACTTTCTTAATAAGTTCTTAAAATTCAAATTCTGGCATAGAAAATAAACCCGACTTTTCCCGAGTTTTTAAAGTCAAAATTTCGAAGAAAAAAATCTCACAGCAATCAACATTTTTGAATTTCAAAGCTTTTCCGGGACGGTAGGCCAAAATCACACAGAGTTTAATCCATTTTATACCAGTATCAATCAACTTTTCAGATAATCAAAGTTTTTTACAACCAAAATAAAGATACTTGACTTAGTGAAAAAACAAACCGCAACCTCTAAAAAAAACTTAAACTTAAAATTACATCCTTAATAAGTTCCTAAAAAAACAAGTTCTGCCATAGAAAATAAACCCGACTTTTCCCGAGCTTTTAAAGTCAAAAATTCGTAAAAAATACCTCACAAAAATCAACATTTTTGCATTTCAAAGCTTTACCCAGACGGTAGGCCAAAACCACACAGAGTTTGGATCCATTTTATAGCAGAATCAATCAACCTTTCAGATAATCAAAGTTTTTTGAAACCAGATCTTAGATACTTAAGTTATGTGAAAAAAAACCGCAACCTCTGAAAAAACATTAAACAAAAAATTACAAAATTGTTAGTTCTTAAAAAACAATTTCTGCCATAGAAAATAAACCCGATTTTCCCCGAGTTTTTAAAGTAAAAATTTCGAAAACAAAAAATCTCACAACATTCCACATTTTTGAATTTCAAAGCTTTTCCGAGA
>NW_022997145.1:0-1891 GCF_900245975.1 Drosophila guanche | reverse complement strand
TGATGCAGCTAAAAAGTGGATCCAAACTCTGTGTGGTTTTGGCATACCGTCTGGGTAAAGCTTTGAAATGCAAAAATGTTGATTTTTGTGTGGTACTTTTTACGAAATTTTGACTTTAAAAACTCGGGAAGAGTCGGGTTTATTTTCTATGGCAGAACTTTTTTTTAAAGAATTTATTAAGAAAGTAATTTTTTGTTTAAGGTTTTTTCAGAGGTAACGATTTGTTTTTTCACATAGCTTAAGTAACTTAGATCTGGTTGCAAAAAACTTTGATTATCTGAAAAGTTGATTGATACTGCTATAAAGTGGATCCACACCCTGTGTGGTTTTTGCCTACCGTCTGGGTAAAGCTTTGAAATGCAAAAATGCTGATTTTTGTGAGGTATTTTTTACTCAATTTTGACTTTAAAAACTCGGGAAGAGTCGGGTTTGTTTTCTATGGCAGAACTTTTTTTTAAAGATTTATGAAGAAGTAAGTTTTTGTTTAAGGTTTTTTCAAAAGTAGCGTTTTGTTTTTTCACAAAGCTTAAGTAACTTAGATCTGGTTGCAAAGAACTTTGATTATCTGAAAACTTGATTGATGCTGCTATGAAGTGGATCCAAAATGTGTGTGTGGTTTTGGCCTACCGTCTGGGTAACGCTTTGAAATTCAAAAATGTTGATTTTGTGAGGTATTTATTACGAAATGTTGACTTTAAAAACTCGGGAAGAGTCGGGTTTATTTCCTATGGCAGAACTTTTTTTTAAAGAATTTATTAAGAAAGTAATTTTTTGTTTAAGGTTTTTTCAGAGGTAACGATTTGTTTTTTCACATAGATTAAGTAACTTAGATCTGGTTGCAAAAAACTTTGATTATCTGAAAAGTTGATTGATACTGCTATAAAGTGGATCCACACTCTGTGTGGTTTTTGCCTACCGTCTGGGTAAAGCTTTAAAATGCAAAAATGTTGATTTTTGTGAGGTATTTTTTACGACATTTTGACTTTAAAAACTCGGGAAGAGTCGGGTTTATTTTCTATGCAGAACTTTTGTTTTACGAATTTTTGTTTACGGTTTTTTTAGAAGAAGCGGTTTGTTTTTTCACATAACTTAAGTATCTTAGATCTGGTTGTTAAGAACTTTGATTATCTGAAAAGTTAATTGATGCTGCTATGAAGTGGATCCAAACTCTGTGTGGTTTTGGTTCCAAGCACTTTGTGGTTTTGCTTTACCGTCTGGGAAATATACAGCTTTGAAATGCAAAAATGTTGATTTTTGTGTGGTATTTTTTACGAAATTTTTACTTTTAAAACTCGGGTTTATTTTCTATGGCAGAACTTTTTTTTAAAGAATTTATTAAGAAAGTAATTTTTTGTTTAAGGTTTTTTCAGAGGTAACGATTTGTTTTTTCACATAGCTTAAGTAACTTAGATCTGGTCGCAAAAAACTTTGATTATCTGAAAAGTTGATTGATACTGCTATAAAGTGGATCCACACCCTGTGTGGTTTTTGCCTACCGTCTGGGTAAAGCTTTAAAATGCAAAAATGTTGATTTTTGTGAGGTATTTTTTACTCAATTTTGACTTTAAAAACTCGGGAAGAGTCGGGTTTATTTTCTATGGCAGAACTTTTTTTTAAAGATTTATGAAGAAGTAAGTTTTTGTTTAAGGTTTTTTCAAAAGTAGCGTTCTGTTTTTTCACAAAGCTTTAGTTACTTAGATCTGGTTGCAAAGAACCTTGATTATCTGAAAACTTGATTGATGCTGCTATGAAGTGGATCCAAACTGTGTGTGGTTTTGGCCTACCGTCTGGGTAACGCTTTGAAATGCAAAAATGTTGATTTTTGAGAGGTATTTTTTACGACATTTTGACTTTAAAAACTCGGGAAGAGTCGGGTTTATTTTCTATGGTA
>NW_022997144.1:0-1893 GCF_900245975.1 Drosophila guanche | reverse complement strand
GCGCTTGTACACTTGTCGGCGTTTAATTTCAGGTGCCATTTCGTGAAGTAGTTGCATAGTAAGTTCAGGTACCCGTTTAGTTCGTTTTCTGCGGTCTGCATTGAGCCTGACGAAGCCAATAGCAGGATATCATCAGCATATATTAGTGCTTTGATTTTTGTGGTAGATCCGGTAGGGGTTTGGTAGTCGGGCATGTCGGCCAGGTAGATGTTGTATAAGGTGGGCGCCAGCAGTGATCCTTGTGGAACGCCTGCTGGGACCGATCTTATTAGGGACAGCTCAGCGTCCTGTGGGCTGCATACTTGGAACGAGCGGTTTGTCAAGTAATTTAGGACTATTTTTGTGACATCTCTGTTGAAATTGAGTTGGCTCATTTTGTGTATGAGCCCATTGGTCCAGACTGTATCGAATGCTTTTTCGAAATCCGGTGCACATGCTATTGTGGCACGTTTGTGGGCTAGGTTCTCAAAGACGAAATCATTTAATGCAATGAATGCATGGTTGGTCGATGACTTCGCCCTAAATCCATACTGAGAATCCTTCAGCGTGTCATTAATGACCATGTGCTTCTGTATTTGTTCCATTATAACTTTTTCCAGCAGCAGACTTATTGCAGATAGAAGGGCAATTGGTCTGTATGCCCGGAGGCTTTGTGGACTTGTTCCTGGTTTTTGGATAGCCATGATTCTGCTGTTCTTCCACTCGGATGGAAAATATCCCAAGTTGAGGCAGTGGTTGAACAGCGTTGCCAGGTGTTTCAGGATGGGCATGTTGCAGTGCTTCATCAGGAAGTTGCTTGTGCCGTCCGGTCCCATGGTTTTCTTCGAGTTTTTTGTTTTTAGCATTTCGAAGAGGTCTTCGGCGTTTGTGAATCCATGCTCGGAGGACTCGGGCCAGTTACCGTCTGCTGTTTTGTAAGTATTAAATGTAGTTTTGTACGTATTTAGTGTTGTGGATACGTTTTGGGCTATGCTTTCGTTAACATAGGTTGAGTGTGCCCTAAGAACAGGGTCTGAGTCAGTGATGTTAGCGTTCTGGCTATGGACTCTTTCAAAGGACCACGCGAGAGCATTGATTTTGTCGAAGGTGGAGCTAATGGTTGGAGATGTGCTGTAGTCCAGGTCGATAAGAGCTGCTTCTTCATTCGTCAGTTGAATATCGTGCGCAAGTTGTTCTTTTGGCGGCGTGTTAGGATTAAGGGCTTGGAGTGTTTTGTGGCTGATTTTGCTTGGGTTTACTTTGCGCAGTTTTTGGTCTATTGATTTCAGTTCTGCAAACTCTACATGGCAGGTAATCTGTATGTCCAAGTCTTTTATTAAGTTTTTTATTACGCAGGAAACCGACCGACAGTCACACCTACACGCCGCCTTTTCTTGCGCAGACTCAAAAGCGAAAGAAAACTAATCCAAATCCGTCATAACCGATTCAGCCTGTTTGCCTAACAACCCCAATAAGCCCGAATCCCACTAAAAACCTTAACGAAGTGACCTTAAATTTCGAGACAGATAACGTATACAATTACAAACCACGTGACCATCTATGTCAGCTGAGTAATACAAAACCCACAAACCTTAAACAGAGTCCAAGACTTCCTACTAACACAAGGTCACCTACCCCAAATAAAAAACCTTCAATACATTCCTGAAACCAACCAACATACAATCAGCCAACACAGGATCTAAATACAACTAACAATACGGTTTCACCAGACTTCCCTTCAGAAACTACCAAAACGTCGGCTTACATATACATTGGTTGTCTATTGGTATTGAGGATGATGCTATGAAGTAGTCTATTGATGAGTCTCCCGTCGGATTTGGGCGTGTGGGTTCTTCGGTTGGGAGTAGGTTTACGAAGGGTTGGTTTGCTAGCCATTCCTCCAGCGTATTTCCT
>NW_022997143.1:620-1893 GCF_900245975.1 Drosophila guanche | reverse complement strand
GATAACTAAAGTTTTTTGCAACCAGATCTAAGATACTTAAGTTATGTAAAAAAACAAACCGCAACCTCTGAAAAAACCTTAAACTAGAAATTACAACCTTAATAAGTTCCTAAAAAACAAGTTCTGCCATAGAAAATCAACCCGACTTTTCCCGAGTTTTTAAAGTAAAAATCTCACATCAACCAACATTTTTGCATTTTAAAGCTTAACCCAGACCGTAGGCCAAAACCACAAACAGTTTGGATCCATTTTATAGCAGTATCAATCAACTTTTCAGATAATTAAAGTTTTTTACAACCAAAATTAAGATACTTAAGTTATGTGAAAAAACAAAGCGCAACCTCTGAAAAAACCTTAAACTTACAACTACTTCCTTAATAAGTTCTTAAAAAACAAGTTCTGCCATAGAAAAAAAACCCGAGTTTTTAAAGTCAAAATTTCGTACAAAATACCTCACAAAAATCAACATTTTTGCATTTCAAAGCTTTACCCAGAGTTTGGATCCATTTTATAGCAGAATCAATCAAATTTTCTGATAGTCAAAGTTTTTTGCAACCAGATCTTAGATACTTAACTTATGTGAAAAAACAAACCGCAACCTTTGAAAAAACCTTAAACTTAAAATTACAAAATTGCTAGTTCTTAAAAAACAAGTTCTGTCATAGAAAATAAAACCGACTTCTCCCGAGTTTTTAAAGTAAAAATTTCGAAAAAAAATCTCACAACAATCCACATTTTTGCATTTCAAATCTTTTCCGAGACGGTAGGCCAAAACCACACAGAGTTTGGATCCATTTTATAGCAGTATCAATCAACTTTTCAGATAATCAAAGTTTTTTTGAACCAGATCTAAGATACTTAAGTTATGTAAAAAAACAAACCGCAACCTCTGAAAAAACCTTAATCTAAAAATTACATCCTTAATAAGTTCCTAAAAAAACAGGTTCTGTTATAGAAAATAAAACCGACTTTTCCCAAGTTTTTAAAGTCAAAATTTCGGAAAAAAAAATCTCAAAACAATCAACATTTTTGCATTTTAAAGCTTTACCCAGACGGTAGGCTAAAACCACAAACAGTTTGGATCCATTTTATAGCAGTAGCAATCAACTTTTCAGATAATCAAAGTTTTTTACAACCAAAATTAAGAAACTTAAGTTATATGAAAAAACAAACCGCAACCTCTGAAAAAACCTTAAACTTAAAATTACTTCCTTAATAAGTTCTTAAAAAACAAGTTCTGCCATAGAAAATAAACCCGAGTTTTCAAAGTCAA
>NW_022997143.1:0-608 GCF_900245975.1 Drosophila guanche | reverse complement strand
AATACATCACAAAAATCAAAATTTTTGCTTTTCAAAGCTTTACTTAGACGGTAGGCCAAAACCACACAGAGTTTGGATCCATTTTATAGCAGAATCAATCAAATTTTCTGATAGTCAAAGTTTTTTGCAACCAGATCTTAGATACTTAACTTATGTGAAAAAACAAACCGCAACCTTTGAAAAAACCTTAAACTAAAATTACAAAATTGCTAGTTCTTAAAAAACAAGTTCTGGCATAGAAAATAAAACCGAATTTTCCCGAGTTTTTAAAGTAAAAATATCGAAAAAAAAAATCTCACATCAATCAACATTTTTGCATTTCAAAGCTTTACCCAGACGGTAGGCCAAAACCACACGGAGTTTGGATCCATTTTATAGCAGTAGCAATCAACTTTTCAGATAATCAAAATTTTTTACAACCAAAATTAAGAAACTTAAGTTATATGAAAAAACAAACCGCAACCTCTGAAAAAACCTTAAACTTAAAATTACTTCCTTAATAAGTTCTTAAAAAACAAGTTCTGCCATAGAAAATAAACCCGAGTTTTCAAAGTCAAAATTTCGTACAAAATACATCACAAAAATCAAAATTTTTGCTTTTCAAAGCT
>NW_022997142.1:733-1893 GCF_900245975.1 Drosophila guanche | reverse complement strand
TTGATACTGCTATAAAATGGATCCAAACTCTGAGTGGTTTTGGCCTACCGTCTCGGAAAAGCTTTGAAATGCAAAAATGTGGATTGTTGTGAGATTTTTTTTTCGAAATTTTGACTTTAATAACTCGGGAAAAGTTGGTTTTATTTTCTATGGCAGAACTTGTTTTTTAAGAACTAGCAATTTTGTAATTTTTAGTTTAAGGTTTTTTCAGAGGTTTCGGTTTGTTTTTTCACGTAACTTAAGTATCTTAACTGTGGTTGTAAAAAACCTTGATTATCTAAAAAGTTGATTGATACTGCTATTAAATGAATCCAAACTGTTTGTGGTTTTGGCCTACCGTCTCGGAAAAGCTTTGAAATGCAAAAATGTTGATTGATGTGAGATTTTTTTTTCGATATTTTTACTTTAAAAACTCGGGAAAAGTCGTGTTTATTTTCTATGGCAGAACTTGTTTTTTAGGAACTTATTACGGATGTAATTTTTAGTTTAAGGTTTTTTCAGAGGTTGTGGTTTGTTTTTTCACATAACTTAAGAATCTGAATTTTGGTTGTAAATAATTTTNTTGATACTGCTATAAAATGGATCCAAACTCTGAGTGGTTTTGGCCTACCGTCTCGGAAAAGCTTTGAAATGCAAAAATGTGGATTGTTGTGAGATTTTTTTTTCGAAATTTTGACTTTAATAACTCGGGAAAAGTTGGTTTTATTTTCTATGGCAGAACTTGTTTTTTAAGAACTAGCAATTTTGTAATTTTTAGTTTACTGTTTTTTCAGAGGTTGCGGTTCGTTTTTTCACATAACTTAAGTATCTTAATTTTGGTTGTAAAAAACCTTGATTATCTAAAAAGTTGATTGATACTGCTATTAAATGAATCCAAACTCTGTGTGGTTTTGGCCTACCGTCTGGGTAAAGCTTTGAAATGCAAACATGTTGATTTTTGTGAGGTATTTTTTTCAAAATGTTGACTTTAAAAATTCGGGAAAAGTCGGGTTTATTTTCTATGGAAGAACTTTTCTTTTAAAAAATTTCAAAGTTTGTTACTTTTTTGTTTAAGGTTTTTTAGAAGTAGCGGTTTGTTTTTTCACATAACTTAACCATCTTAGACCTGGTTGTAAAGAACTTTGATTACTTTGATTTTTCATAGGTTGCGGTTTGTTTTT
>NW_022997142.1:0-632 GCF_900245975.1 Drosophila guanche | reverse complement strand
ATGTTGATTGATGTGAGATTTTTTTTTCGATATTTTTACTTTAAAAACTCGGGAAAAGTCGGGTTTATTTTCTATGGCAGAACTTGTTTTTTAGGAACTTATTAAGGATGTAATTTTTAGTTTAAGGTTTTTTCAGAGGTTGTGGTCTGTTTTTTCACATAACTTAAGAATCTGAATTTTGGTTGTAAATAATTTTGATGATCTGAAAAGTTGATTGATACTGCTATAAAGTGGATCCAAACTCTGAGTGGTTTTGGCCTACCGTCTCGGAAAAACTTTGAAATGCAAAAATGTGGATTGTTGTGAGATTTTTTTTTTCTCGAAATTTTGACTTTAAAAACTCGGGAAAAGTTGGTTTTTATTTTCTATGGCAGAACTAGTTTTTTTAAGAACTAGCTATTTTGTAATTTTTAGTTTCAGGTTTTTTCAGAGCTTGCGGTTCGTTTTTTTACATAACTTAAGTATCTTAATTTTGGTTGTAAAAAACTTTGATTATCTGAAAAGTTGATTGATACTGCTATAAAATGGATCCAAACTGTGTGGTATTGGCCTACCGTCTGGGTAAAGCTTTGAAATGCAAAAATGTTGATTGATGTGAGATTTTTTTTTCCATATTTTTACTTTAAAAACTC
>NW_022997141.1:0-1894 GCF_900245975.1 Drosophila guanche | reverse complement strand
TACCGTATGGGTAAAGCTTTGAAATGCAAAATTGTTGATTGATGTGAGATTTTTTTTTTCGATATTTTTACTTTAAAAACTCGGGAAAAGTCGGCTTTATTTTCTATGGCAGAACTTGTTTTTTAGGAACTTATTAAGGTTGTAATTTTTAGTTTAAGGTTTTTGCAGAGGTTGCGGTTTGTTTTTTTACATAACTTAAGTATCTTAGATCTGGTTGCAAAAAACTTTGATTATCTGAAAAGTTGATTGATACTGCTTTAAAATGGATCCAAACTCTGTGTGATTTTGGCCTACCGTCTCGGAAAAGCTTTGAAATGCAAAAATGTGGATTGTTGTGAGATTTTTTAGTACGAAATTTTTACTTTAAAAACTCGGGAGAAGTCGGTTTTATTTTCTATGCCAGAACTTGTTTTTTAAGAACTAGCAATTTTGTAATTTTTAGTTTAAGGGTTTTTCAGAGGTTGCGGTTTGTTTTTTCACATAACTTAAGTATCTAAGATCTGGTTACAAAAAAACTTTGACTATCAGAAAAGTTGATTGATTCTGCTATAAAATGGACCCAAACTCTGTGTGGTTTTGGCCTACCTTCTGGGTAAAGCTTTGAAATGCAAAAATGTTGATTTTTGTGAGGTATATTGTACGAAATTTTGACTTTAAAAACTCAAGTTTATTTTCTATGGCAGAACTTGTTCTTTAAGATCTAGGTAGGTAAGTTATTTTAAGTTTAAGGTTTTTTCAGAGGTTGCGGTTTGTTTTTTCACATAACTTAAGTATCTTAATTTTGGTTGTAAAAAACTTTGATTATCTGAAAAGTTGATTGATACTGCTATAAAATGGATCCAAACTCCGTGTGGTTTTGGCCTACCGTCTGGGTTAAGCTTTGAAATGCAAAAATGTTGATTAATGTGAGATTTTTTTTTTCGATATTTTTACTTTAAAAACTCGGGAAAAGTCGGGTTTATTTTCTATGGCAGAACTTGTTTTTTAGGAACTTACTAAGGTTGTAATTTTTAGTTTAAGGTTTTTTTAGAGGTTGCGGTTTGTTTTTTCCCATAACTTAGGTATCTTAATTTTGGTTGTAAAAAACTTTGATTATCTGAAAAGTTGATTGATACTGCTATAAAATGGATCCAAACTCTGTGTGATTTTGGCCTACCGTCTCGGAAAAGCTTTGAAATGCAAAAATGTTGATTGATGTGAGATTTTTCTTTTCGATATTTTGCTATAAAATGGATCCAAACTCTGTGTGGTTTTGGCCTACCGTTTCGGAAAAGCTTTGAAATGCAAAAATGTGGATTGTTGTGAGATTTTTTTTCAAAATTTTTACTTTAAAAACTCGGGAGAAGTAGGTTTTATTTTCTATGCCAGAACTTGTTTTTAAGAACTTATTAAGGAAGTAATTTTAAGTTTAAGGTTTTTTCAGAGGTTGCGGTTTGTTTTTTCACATAACTTAAGTATCTTAATTTTGGTTGCAAAAAACTTTGACTATCAGAAAAGTTGATTGATTCTGCTATAAAATGGACCCAAACTCTGTGTGGGTTTGGCCTACCATCTGGGTAAAGCTTTGAAATGCAAAAATGTTGATTTTTGTGAGGTATATTGTACGAAATTTTGACTTTAAAAACTTGGGAAAAGTCGGTTTTATTTTCTATGGCAGAACTTGTTTTTTAAGAACTTATTAAGGAAGTAATTTTAAGTTTAAAGTTTTTTCAGAGGTTGCGGTTTGTTTTTTTCACATAACTTAAGTATCTTAATTTTGGTTGTAAAAAACTTTGATTATCTGAAAAGTTGATTGATACTGCTATAAAATGGATCCAAACTCTGTGTGGTTTTGGCCTACCGTCTGGGTAAAGCTTTAAAATGCAAAAATGTTGATTGTTGTGAGATTTTTTTT
>NW_022997140.1:0-1894 GCF_900245975.1 Drosophila guanche | reverse complement strand
GCAGAACTTGTTTTTTAGGAACTTATTAAGGAAGTAATTTTTAGTTTCAGATTTTTTCAGAGGTTGCGGTTTGTTTTTTCACATAACTTAAGTATCTTAATTTTGGCTGTAAAACACTTTGATTATCTGAAAAGTTAATTAATACTGCTATAAAATGGATCCAAACTCTGTGTGGTTTTGGCCTACCGTCTGGGTAAGGATTTGAAATGCAAAAATGTTGATTGATGTGAGATTTTTTTTTCGATATTCTTACTTTTAAAACGCGGGAAAATTCGGGTTTGTTTTCTATGGCAGAACTTGTTTTTTAGGAACTTATTAAGGATGTAATTTTTAGTTTAAGGTCTTTTCAGAGGTTGCGTTTTTTTTCACATAACTTAAGTATCTTAATTGTGGTTGTAAAAAACTTTAATTATCTGAAAAGTTGATTGATACTGCTATAAAATGGATCCAAACTCTGTGTGGTTTTGGCCTACCGTCTCGGTTAAGCTTTAAAATGAAAAAATGCTTATTGTTGTGAGATTTTTTGTTTTCAAAATTTTTAATTTAAAAACTCGAGAAAAGTCGGGTTTATTTTCTATGGCAGAACTTTTATTTTGAGAACTTATTAAGGAAGTAATTTTAAGTTTCAGATTTTTTCAGAGGTTGCGGTTTGTTTTTTCACATAACCTAAGTATCTTAATTTTGGGTGTAAAACACTTTGATTATCTGAACAGTTGATTGACACTTCTATAACATGGATCCAAACTCTGTGTGGTTTTGGCGTACCGCCTGGGTAAGGATTTGAAATGCAAGAATGTTGATTGATGTGAAATTTTTTTTTTTCGATATTTTTACTTTAAAAACTCGGGAAAAGTCGGGTTTATTTTCTATGGCAGAACTTGTTTTTTAGGAACTTATTAAGGATGTAATTGTTAGTTGAAGGTTTAGTTTAGATCTGATTGCAAAAAACTTTGATTATCTGAAAAGTTGATTGATACTGCTATAAAATGGATCCAAACTCTGTGTGGTTTTGGCCTACCGTCTGGGTAAAGCTTTGTAATGCAAAATTGTTGATTGTTGTGAGATTTTTTTTCCCAAATTTTGACTTTAAAAACTCGGGGAAAGTCGGGTTTATTTTCTATGGCAGAACTTGTTTTTTTTAGGAACTTAATAATGATGTAATATTTAGTTTAAGGTTTTTTCAGAGGTTGCGTTTTTTTTCACATAACTTAAGTATCTTAATTGTGGTTGTAAAAAACTTTAATTATCTGAAAAGTTGATTGATACTGCTATAAAATGGATCCAAACTCTGTGTGGTTTTGGCCTACCGTCTCGGTTAAGCTTTGAAATGAAAAAATGCTTATTGTTGTGAGATTTTTTGTTTTCGAAATTTTTAATTTAAAAACTCGAGAAAAGTCGGGTTTATTTTCTATGGCAGAACTTTTATTTTGAGAACTTATTATGGAAGTAATTTTAGGTTTCAGTTTTTTTCAGAGGTTTCGGTTTGTTTTTTCACATAACTTAAGTATCTTAATTTTGGTTTTTAAAAAACTTTGATTATCTGAAAAGTTGATTGATACTGCTATAAAATGGATCCAAACTGTTTGTGGATTTGGCCTACCGCCTGGGTAAGGATTTGAAATGCAAAAATGTTGATTGATGTGAGATATTTTTTTTCGATATTTTTACTTTAAAAACTCCGGAAAAGTCGGGTTCATTTTCTATGGCAGAACTTGTTTTTTAGGAACTTATTAAGGATGTAATTTTTAGTTTAAGGTTTTGTCAGAGGTTGCGTTTTTTTTCACATAACTTAAGTATCTTAATTGTGGTTGTAAAAAACTTTAATTATCTGAAAAGTTGATTGATACTGCTATAAAATGGATCCAAACTCTGTGTGGTTTTGGCCTACCGTCTC